>NW_020697213.1:785566-929193 GCF_002925995.2 Terrapene triunguis
AAAAAAAAAGCCGCGATCGCGATCTAAAAAAAGCCGCGATCGCGATCTGCGGCGGCAATTCAGCGGGAGGTCCTTCACTCCCAGGCGGAGTGAGGGACCGTCCGCCGAATTGCCGCCGAATACCTGGAACTGCCGCCCCTGTCCGGAACAGCCGCCCCAAGCACCTGCTTGAGAAGCTGGTGCCTGGAGCCGGCCCTGCCTGTCCACACTGGTGTTTAGGTCGGTGTAACTTATATCGCTCAGGGGGGTGGCTTATTCACATTCTTGAACGACATACCGTAATTTATGCCAATGAAAGCTGTAGTGTGTATGTAGCCTCTGTGTGGCACATAAGAGCATAAACTAACAGTAATGGGATGATAAGAAAAGAAAGACTTAGGCTGAATGTCAGGGAAAAACCTATTGAGCATGACATCTGTTTGGGGGGGGACGGATAGCTCAGTGGTTTGAGCATTGGCCTGCTAAACCCAGGGTTGTAAGTTCAATCCTTGAGGGGGCCACTTAGGGATCTGGGGCAAAATCAGTACTTGGTCCTGCTAGTGAAGGCAGGGGGCTGGACTCAATGACCTTTCGGGGTCCCTTCCAGTTCTAGGAGATAGGATATCGCCATTAATTTAATTTAATAGTCTCTCAAGGGGAGAAAGCCCCATTGCTTGAGACTTTTAAAACAAGACAAAACAATAGAAAAATGTAGTGTAGGAAATAATCCTGAACTGTATTAAAGTATTTGATATCCTCATCACCTAAGGCCATATCCTTAGGTTCCTGAGGGTGGCTTCTGGTATGTATGTCACTTTGTGCTGTGTATATACCAAAGTTTTATATGTTCTTAATTTTAGAAAAGTCCATATATGGATATTAATAAAATGCTACATTTTTAACCAATGTAGAACTCATGCACATGCTTCTCTCTGTTCTTCCTTGTAGTTCTCACCTCCTTGAATTTTTATTAATTTTTTTCTTTATGTTCACCCTCTGCAGTTTGGCAGGACACTCTGTCTGGAATAGCAGAGTTAACAACTTCCTCTTCTGCGATCGTGTAGAATTCTAATCGTTCACCCCATGAGGGACCTTTTTGTGAATCTCCGGCACAGATGCTATGCAGCCCCACTTTGTGTCTGAAATAACTTCCAGACACGTGACACATGTGGTCAAACTATTTACAAAAAAAGTGTCCAGAGGAGCATGCATGCTAGACAGCTGGGAAAACAGAGGTTGACTCACAAGAAAGTTTCTGTTTGAGCTGACCTGTCATAAACAATGAGAATGCATAAGTAAATACTCCACATCTGGCAGCCTGAATCAGGGCTGTATAGATGTGTCTGGGGTAAAGGAAACCAAACACTCCTCAACCAACAGCACTGCATTGATGAAATGCTAATAATTCAAGATGTTCAGCTTCATTTATGTTTTGTTAATTCCTTTAATACCATGGTCAATGGCCAGTGTTTGAGTTCTGAATTTGCACACTTTGCTTACACACGTCCGGTAAATTACTATGTTAAAGTAGTATTGGAACAGATTAGTTGAAAGACCTGTGGCAGCTCCCATGATTACAAAGATCACAACGGAGATTCTTGCAGGGACCGCAAGGGAACAATTGATCTTGTACAACAGAACCTCACTAGTCTTGTTCAGTTTCTATTATTCTTATTGTTTTAAGATGTCTTTTATAATAAACAGCTAGAAGAAGCTTCCAGGCAGCAGTTTCCTTAAATCCAGGCAGCGTGATGGGAAAGGATGGGTCTGATAAAGTAGTTTCTGCTGTTGGCGTCATCTCAGGCCATTAACTAAACAGGTCATTAAGCTTTTGTAATAACTGATAAAATATATAGTTATTACTCAAGTCAGTAAAGGTAAAAGGTCAAAGCTTCTCATAACAAGAAACTAACAACAAATCTGCTCTTAAAATATACAAACCTCACTCTAGTGTTGCGTGCTGGTATTTATGCCGCAGGGATGCTGTTGGGTGGAATCTGTATTTATTGGTTCTTTAATACTGTATTTCACTAATATATAAAAACAAACCCAAACACACGGCTTAAATTCCCAACCTTCTTTCAGCTCATGCACTGTAATAAAAGCAGGTATTTGAGACTGAGCTGGTGAAGGAGAGTGGAGGGGTTTATCGAATATGGAATTTAAAGCCCCACTTATTCTTTATGATGCTGGCCCTTTACCAATGCAAGGATAATTGTTTTTTAGTAAGTAACCCTATAAATACTGCAGCAAACCAGTTGAGAGTTGAGCACTTAATACTTGTTCTTGATTTTTGAATGCTTCTTTAGTGAGTGGCAACTACACTGTTTGATACATCACACCCCGACCACCCAAACTATTTTTAAACCAGCTGACTCAGTAGCACCTGTTATGAAAATGGTGCCTGTTTCCAAATCCACCAGGTTCAGACAGCACATGGCTTATTAGCCATGTTATCTTTAACACTTGCACCTGGTAGACAAAGTTCTCCTATCTGGCATGGAATTTAAATTATGTCCAAATGAAAACTCCTAGGTTCCTTTTCTCAGCCCATGGCTCATCAAGGCAGATGAACTTGTATTGCTTTACACAACCCTTTTTCTAAAGTACCTTTTGGTTTCCTGGTACCCTTTTTCTACTCAGTTCAACTTAATATACACATCCACACTGCTTGGTTCGTGCTTTTCTTGCTTGGCTAAATTATTTATTCATTTCTTCCTTAATTTTTGCTTCTGTCTTCTCCCTGCTGGTGCCAAATGAATTCCTCTTTCTCCAGCAGCTCAGTGGGAAATGCATTAATGCAGCTGGAACACGACTACACGAGTGTCAGGATGCTGTGGTGACCTCCTCATTGGGGAAAAAAATTGAAAAATATCCAGCAGTTAGAAATAGCGGAGGGAGGGAGGGTGGACTCTTGATGCATCTTGTTCATTTTCACAGAAGAAGTGATCCCAGCAGCTGCATGCCTCTCCATAGAAAATAACAAAAATCTTAAAGGAAGGTAAAACTGTAACTCAGAAACGTTGAGCAGGGATGTGGCTGGAGAAATTTCAATTTATTAACTGATGAACACCTTGCAAACTCGAAGTGCTTGACTGATGTGAACAGTCTCGTGTTGTCTTCTTCCATATCATATTCTAGCCGCAAAGCGCAGCCGAAAGTGGCTCCATTTTTTTGTTTTTCTGCTAATGGCAAGATAGATTTTTTTGATTACACTGCTATTGTGTCCTCATAATGTGGAGGGCCATAGCACCAAGTTAGCCACTGAACGGACGTTTTGTTTTTGTTTTGCTTTTCTTCTGTCAGCTTCCAGAAGCATTTTTCAGGATTAATTTTCAATTTTAAAAATCTAATGTTAAATAAATGCCTACAATCCTTATTGAATTCTTTTCCTATGCTATGATGTGGATTCTTTGATCTAAAGTCCTGCAGTTTCTGGAAGGAGTTTGCGTGATTCCAATAATGGCAGTGCTCTTTCTGCTATTCCTATAGGGAAAATAAAACTCATATTAGTACCTGACTTGGAGAAGTTAAAAAGTGCCAGAAAAAAGGTTAAGCAGAGTCAAGTGCACATAAGAGAGAGGTGATTATTAGTGCTCAGGGAGCCATTTGAAAAAAATCTGCTTTTACAGCAGAATGTATTGGTGCCTCTGCTTCTGGCCACTTTATGCATTTTAATAAAGCACCCGCAGCAATGAGAGGGTGAGAGACTTGGTTATGGTAACATACATAAGCCAGTAAGTGAACACTTCGATCTCCCTGGTCATTCTATTACAGATTTAAAAGTCGCTGTCATTGAACAAAAAAACTTCAGAAACAGACTTCAAAGAGAAACAGCAGAACTAAAATTCATTTGCAAATTTAACACCATTAATCTGGGCTTGAATAGGGACTGGGAGTGGCTGGCTCATTACAGAAGCAGCTTTTCCTCTCCTGGAATTGACATCTCCTCATCTATTATTGGGAGTGGACTACATCCACCCGGATTGAATTGGCCCTGTCAACACTGGTTCTCCACTTGCCAAGTAACTCCCTGCTCTCCATGTGTCAGTATATAATGCCTGCGATATAGAATTATTCTACTTAACGGCCAGGGGGCAAATTTGTCACATACACACGGGGTCAGCTATAGGTTGTCTTAACTCAGGAAGTTCCTTCGAGAGGAAATGTAGCCAAACTCCAAACCTATAGACAATAGAACTCCCTGTGCCTGTATCCTATAGATAACTAACTACTTAGTTTGCAAAATAACAAGAGTGGGGGGCAAGTAAATGAACAATAAGGGGGCACCAGAGGGGCAGATACATGTAGCTTGCTAATTATGTATGGTAATGGTGGCAAATTTTGGCCAATCATAGAGCGATAGATTATCATAAGTAACTGCATATAATGCTTTGGTGTAAGTGTTTTCTTTGTTCTTGCTGACTTATGAGCTCGAACCCAATTGCAATTGAAATAAACGGATCGCCCCTCCCGGGGCTCCTTGCTTGGCTAGCTGTGTCCGTCTCTCCTTATTCCTCAGCTGGAACGGACAGAAATTTCTATGACACCTGCATCTGTAACTTTCACTCTATGCATCTGAAGAAGTGAGGTTTTTACCCACGAAAGCTTATGCCCAAATAAATCTGTTAGTCTTTAAGGTGCCACCAGACTCCTTGTGGTTTTTGTAGATACAGACTAACACAGCTACCCCCTGAGACTTGGTTATGGTTATGTCAAAACAAGGAGTTTACCCATACAGTGCTGCTGCCGCTATTGCTGAATCTGCCCTCTCCTTACTCTTCACCTTCACAAGCCATATATAGCCCTACGAGCAGTCAGCCTCGTTATTTTAACCCAGCGTAGAAATTGTTATTCAGTACCCTTCAGAAGTTTATTTTCCTAGGAACAGGGCTCAATTCAAGTTCTTTAGCTTGCCTGCACATGATTTGTATCCATTTGGAGGGCCAGCTAATTAAAAACTATTTTTTATTAAAAATTAGGTACAGTTCAGTTTGTGGACATAAATGCAATTTTCCTGCCAAACTTTTTATTTTGGAATTATTTTGAAAAGCAGGCATCTAAATGAAAAAAATTCCTGCATCAAGACATATGAGCAGAATCTAGGTAATCTTCAGGTGTGTACTAGAACCAAATTGGGCCTAGGGGGAGAGACATTAAATACAGTATATGTTCAGATGCTTATAGTGCATTATCTCCTTAACAAATAGACAAATATATTTCTTTGTCACAGAAATCCCTAAAAGCGTTTTAAAAAAATAGAATGGGTAAGCATGTCTTGGATCTGTAGGGAGTTGCAGACCTCATGGAATCTGATGGCCACCTTTTACTCAGGCTAAATGAGGGAACAATTAAATGACCCTTTTGTTAGTGATAGCTGAAACAATGGAAGCCTCTCCTCAAAGACTAGACAATGCAAATACAGGAGATGGGGATTGATTCTGTTGCAGCTACCTGTGTGCAGGTTAAAAAAGGAGGAACCAGAAATCAGACAGCAAGAGCAGGAGAAAGCAGCCTGAAAACAGAAAACAGCAAGAGAAGTACTGGGAGATAGCCCTGGAGGTGGGGGCGAGGGGTTGGGAAGAGTTCTGACTGGAAAGGCAGGGTTGGAATTGTGTGCAAGGAAACTGCCTCCTGTAATCTGATCCTATTGTATTCAGAGAAACGGGACTTTGTGCTCATTCTTTTCAGATCAACAGGATTGCATCAAAGAAATACTTGAGTCTATCGTCAATTTCTCCTCCTTATGGAAACAACCCATAAAGCCCAGAATATTGGCTAGTTGCTTGGGTCAAAAGGGGTAACAATATTATGAAGTTCAGCCTAAGCCTTTTCCCAAAGCTTAACTGCCCTAGGAACTTAGTCCAGACTCTAGGTCCTCTGTGCTGGAGGGCCACGCATCCCTCTCTTCTACCCAAAGTGGAGTTTAGTGAGCCACAGCAAAATTATTCTGCATCTCCCAGCAGGATCAACAACACCTGCTAACAGATCAAGTTAAACGGAGTATGCCAGTTTGTTACGCTGTCGTTTTGTGAGTCACTCTTGCATTAGACCTTCCTGGGTGGTCACTGAATCTGAAAAAGGGGGGATATTTCAGATTGTCTATTTCTCACAAGTCCAACTAGTTTTCTTTGCAGAGAGAAGAGAGAATGTTATGGGAGCGTTCTCTTTTCACTGCTTGTTAGAATTAGGTTAATGGGCCCCTTTCTCTCCAAGCATCGTTCCTATGCTGATTAACAAAACTATTTTTTCATTGTTAGAGATGGTAATTGTTAATACTATACATATAAAATGATGGGGTCTAAATTAGCTGTTACCACTCAAGAAAGAGATCTTGGAATTATCGTGGATAGTTCTCTGAAAACATCCACTCAAAAAGGCAAACAGAATGTTGGGAATAATTAAGAAAGGGAGAGATAATTAGACACAGAATATCATATTGCCTCTATATAAATCCATGGTACGCCCACATCTTGAATACTGCGTGCAGATGTAGTCGCCCCATCTCAAAAAAGATATATTGGAATTGGAAAAGGTTCAGAAAAGGGCAACAAAAATGATTAGGGGTATGGAACGGCTTCCATATGAGGAGAAATTAATAAGACTGGGACTTCTCAGGTTGGAAAAGAGACAAGTAAGGGGGGATATGATAGAGGTCTATAAAATCATGACTGTTGTGGAGAAAGTAAATAAGGAAGTGTTATTTACTCCTTCTCATAACACAAGAACTAGGGGTCACCAAACAAAATTAATAGGCAGCAGGTTTAAAACAAACAAAAAGAAGTATTTTTTCACACAACTCACAATCAACCTGTGGAACTCCTTGCCAGAGGATGTTGTGAAGGCCTAGACTATAACAGGGTTCAAAAAAGAACTAGATAAATTCATGGAGGATAGGTCCATCAATGGCTATTCGCCAGGATGGGCAGGAATGGTGTCCCTAGCCTCTGTGTGCCAGAAGCTGGGAATGAGCAACAGGGAATGGATCACTTGATGATTGCTAAGGCTGTGTTTATGTCACAGAGGTCATGGAAGTTGGAATCCGTGACTTCCAGAGACCTCCATGAAGATCTCTGCTTCAGCTCCAGGGGCCAAAGGGACTGCAGCTGGCAGCCAGCGGGGCCCCGGCAGGCTTCCAGCAACAGGCGACAGCCTCCTAAGGGAGCCCTCCTCAGCGTTCCAGGGACGGGTGACAGCCTGGAGTGGGGGTAGGGAGGGGGGACGCCTTGGGCGAGCAGCTGGGGGTGTACCATTTTCTCTTTGGGAAATATGGTCACCCACAGCTCCCATCGGGGGGAAACCATGGAGCTGCAGCAGCAAAAGTCATAGATAGGTCACGGCTTCCGTGAATTTTTGTTTTTTGCCCGTGATCTGTCTGTGACTTTTTCTAAAAATAACCATGACAAAATCTTAGCCTTAATGATTACCTATTTATTCCCTCTGGGGCACATGGCATTGTCCCCTGTCAGCAGACAAGACACTGGGCTAGATGGACCTTTGGTCTGACCCAGTATGGCCGTTCTTGTGTTCTTATTAAAAACATGATCAGAAGGACTCAGGATTCACAATCTGCATGTCTTCCAACTAGTCTTTCCTTTCTTCTTCCCCTGGGTGAATACACCTCTGTGCAAGGGTTTAAAAAATAGGCCTTAAGTAGTGCATGGGACTACTCGGTATCTGGTGAATTTCATCCTGTATGCATAGGCAGACATACAAAAAGCATCGTAGTTTTTCAAGAGCCAGAGATCGAGGAATTACTACAGGCTTCTGTAAATACTTAGTGGCCAGAGTACAGAGAGAAGTGAGAGGTATGACAGATATTTATATTGCCTTTGTTATAATGTTTTCAAAATGAATGTAACCTAGTGTACTTTTATAATTTTCTGGGAAGCACTTTGTTTTTTCAGCTTTAATAATTGACTCATATGCATATTCCATGATAATATAATCTTCATTTGGGTATGCAGTGTTATAGTAATGGATACATTCCCCAGAGTCTGACTTCTAGAATGTCTGTCACAAAACATCCTCAGTTTGATGTTGGAAGTTTATGCATTTGGCAATGTCAGCTGGGTGGGTTATATTGGGTGAATGTGGGCGGCATAGGAAAATAGAGGGGGGAAGTTAGTAGGGGAGGGGCCAGAGGGATCAAGGTGGCATTAGGGGAGGGGAGGTAAAGTAAAGTAGATGAGCAGAGTTGGAGCAATTGGCCCTGGTGGCAGCAGAGAAGGGGGTGGATGTAGTACTGAGTAGCAGGCTAGGTTAAGATTTAACAAACTACCAGTTAAGAGGCTGGTTATTTTTCTGGAGAAATATAATAGCTCTGTAAATATTGTCCTTCAGGCAAACTTCAGAAGCATTTTAGTTTAGATCGTTGAAAACCAGACAAGTGATTTATGAGCCTATTACCCACAGTTAATAAAAGAAGGTGATTGTCCAGAGCTGGTAAGATTCTAGAGGAGCAACAACGGATGTAGCATACTTGATTTGGAAAATAAATTCTGTAAAATTAAAGGTTTCGTCTTTCCTGGTTTGAGCTGATCTGTGGCTGGTGACCCAAATCCTACTGAAATATGCAAATTTATTTTGCTGTGCTGTAAATACATTTTTATATTTTTGTGGTTTGGAATCTCTTTTCTCTCAACATTCTGAGCATAATTGTGTAAGGCTTTTAGTGCATTTAGTTGAATTAATGCTCTCCCTCGGTCTGCTTTTTGTTAAGCCCCATTTCCCCACCCCCACCCCCAAGTTGGTGTTAGTATTAAAAGCCATCCAAGGAGAAGGTGAAAATGAGGAAAGTATGGCCTCATAGGTATGTGTTTCTTTTTGCTTCATCCCACTTGACATTGTTTTGGCCTTGAGCAAAAAGTGCATGCAACATTAGTTGCTTTTTTCCTCTCTCTTGTATAAAGGGGAAAAAAGTCTTTAATAATTCTGTTTTAGGATTTTTTTCAAGGTATGAGACATATCCTGGATTAATGGCAAAGCTATGAGCAATCATATAGTCAGTGCGAATCAAAGCTTCAGTTCACACAAATGCCCATAAGAGTGGGTTTTTCTCATACTCCAGTATCAAAGAATGCAATAACACCAAGGCATAAGAGTTTTAAGATATCAGAATAATAGCTGGCCATTTGAAACGGTTGGAGTTGGTAAGTGAATCAGTTTAGAAATTTACATTTTTCATATAATGTGATTCTTTAATCTGGTATATCAATGAAATTGATCAGACTGCATTTCCTGCTCCTGAGGTCATCCCCCCTCCTCACTTCCCTCATTTGAAATCCAGTCTGTAAATATTGGACTGTATTCAAGAACATTAGAGATGTCCTCTGCTGTCTACTTCTATGGGCAAGAATTAAGTGAGAAGAAGTTTAAAGTGTAATTTTGAGTTTTGCTATGTAAGCAGATGCATAATCCTTGGGGATGGAAAAATACTCTGACCTTTCCAACTGTATCTTATTCATGATCAGCCTAAGGATGATAAAAACAAAACAAAATCATTATCTATTCTACCTCTCAAGGCATTAAAGATAAAGCAAATGGTGCACGGGTTAAAGGACTAGTTTTTGGGGCTTTGCTGACCTCAGTTGGTGGTATGGTTTCTGCTGCTTTGTATCATTTTGCAAGATGGTATCCTAGCTCAATTCTTCAGGTGAAATTCTGCCTTTCTAGTGAGAAATTTTCATACAACTATGCACTTACACATTAATTGTTACATTGTCTCATGGAACAAACATGATTCATAATAGTGCTTACTCCCATTCCTAGTCCTATTGAAATCAAGCATTAGTACCTTGATTTGTATATGCATATTCTAACATCATTTACAATATTGTAAGATTTTTATATTAAAATGCTTTGTGAAATGGTTGCTAATTGGGGCCAACTTGGGGTGGCCATTCTGTTCCTAGATACTTTGGACTAAATTACAGGACTCTTACATGTTATCACTACTTTTACTAAGGATAGATGATGCTATAGAAATGACTATAAATAACATTTTGAAATCTGGAAGGTTGATTATTGTATTATTGTATTATTTCAGTTTAGTATCATACTTCATGAAAAGAAAAACATGGACAATCTCAATTTTAAACCTATTAACCTATTTTCTGTGTTAAGCAAGATCCTCACCAAAGTTCCAGACCACAGGGACGTCTGAACTGCAATAAGTGCAAAAGAAGGGAGGAATCTGAAATGCCTTTGTGTCAAAGACCCTCTAAAGTTCCAGGTCTGAAAGGGATCTTCTGACCTTGTTATTATATGTGGGACCAGAGTTACTACTTAAATATTTAATCCTTAAAATGACTTTCTTGCAGATGTTTGGGTTTCTGGGGGGCATAGTGTGGTAATAAAATCCTTTCTGATGTTCTTGCTGTTTAATTTTGGATTTAAGTCTCACTCCTGCTCCTATTGCCCATCTCCAGGGATCTTTTGACTGTCCCTTGGGTTCTCCAACTTCTGTGTCCCCTCTGCTCTAACCTTCTGCTACTCTCTCATGCTATTCCAACTCAACCTGTGACATTCTCTGTGTATTCAGACTTTGAGATCAGATTCCTCTTTTAATCTTTCTCCTCTCTTCCATCTCTTATTCCTGCCAATTTTCCCCATTGCTGCTTCATTTCAATCAATCTAGCTTTGTTTCTCCAGATTTCCTCTTCTCCACTGACCCTCCTGTAGTTTTTAGTGTATTTAAGATTATATTACCATTGTTCATACAGTGCAATATCTATTCATGGCACTTACAGACTGGTCTGAAGAAATTACAGTACAATCTAAGTTAACCATGACCGAGGGAGAGCTGACTCTTGACATAGATAAGAACAGAATGAGGTTTACATAATAGAAAGTCAGGAGATAAGTATTTGTTACACAAACAATTTTTTGGGGCTCTTTGCACCATCTCCAATTTTCTGACAGCCTTTAAAAATTGTTGACACCAGACCTGGAAATGGGAGTCTACTCTCAGTCTCACAAATGACACATTCAGAGGTAAAATCGCCTCCCTACCTCCTACTCACTATTTCCCTGTTCATACACCCAAGGATCATATTAACCTTTCTTTGCCACAGCACTGCACCGGGCCTTCATATTCAGTTGTTTGTCCCCATGATCCCTACGTCCTCTTCGGAGGTGTGTGGTTTTGTTTTGTTTCTTTGGCGTGTGTGTGGGGGACAGGTGGGGGGGTTGGTGTGTGTTGTGTAGCCCCATGGGCTAGCTTGCCTTTATTATATTTACTGCTTTGCATTATATTCAGCAGTAATGCAAGAAAACTACAGGCCTGTATCCTGTAAGACATTAGCTTCAGCAAGTTAACATTAGGCTTGAGGCCTATGAACTTTGAACAGATAAACTTTGCACAGATAAATGGCCCAATGGAAAACCCCAAGAATTTGGGGAGCTGAAAATAAGAGTTTAAGGGGAAGTTCTGACCACAGGTGCATGAGTCAACCACAGAAGTGTCCTGGCAATGAACGTATATAACAGGTACATGAGATACATCTAAGGGTAGCCTGCTTGCTTGCCTATAAATCTTTTCTTATAAGTTTCTTATTTTCTTACAGGTTTGATTATTTGTTTCATTATAATAAGTTTATATTAGAGTATATTTTGGCTGTAACACAAGAGACCTACAGGCCACATCCAGTATGTTGATCTAAGGCAAAATTATCATACATATGTTTGGGACCTTTCACCTATGAGCACAAGATCCAGATATGGCAGCTACCTTTAACATAAAGGATGCGTTGAAGTAGGTTGGCATGGGGGGCTTCCTAAATTCATAGCCTTTTAAACGTAACAGGTACACCACAACGTAGAACTTGGAATGAATTGAAATAATTAGGACAGAAATAAGAAATGTGATACCTAACCACAAAAGGGCCATAGTATCAAATGTACGTATGTGATAATAAGTTGAGATCACTGATATACTAACCCATAGGAAAAAGACACTCCAGTGTTAGTAAGATGAGGAAATACAAATAAGGAAAAGAGGGAAAAATCCCCTACTGAATATGCATCAAATATAGCGGCGTCAGCGTAGCATGTTATAAAAGTGGCATCCCAGCCTAGGAGCGGTAGGAGAAAGAGATGTAGTCCTTGGGAGGTGCCAGAGTGACGGCCACTGGTGATGATGGGGAAGGTGATGGTGATGAGGAAGATGATGGCTAACATTTCAGGATATTCTACAGAAGATAGTGTGAGTATATGGATGTGCAGATGTACATTCTGTAGTAGCTCTATCTGCTTACTGAGTGGGGTGTTTGTGACTGTGCTAAATGTATTAATAAACTATATTTGTAAATATAAAAGAGTTCCTATAGTGTGACTGTTGCACTGTGCACATTGGGGTTCCCAACTGTATAATAATTTTAATACTGGGTCTGATCTTGGAACAAGAACCTGTCAACCCTCAAAGTGAAAACTGGGGATTCTTAAGTAATCAATATAATTAATACATAATCTAAAAATTGGACAACAGATGGCTTTTTTGTTGTTGTTGTTGGTTTTTTTTTTTGGACAAACTAGTTAGTTTGTCAAGCCAGTCTTGCAAAACTGTTATGAAAATTTTATTAGCCCAAGTACAAAATTTATGTCCACTCATTACTGAGGTAACTAATGATAATTCAGAAAGAGACTTTACTCATTCATTTAAAAAGTCTCACCATTGGTAAGTAAAATTTTGCAAGGCTGTGTTAAACTTAGTTAAATTAAATAGAAATTTAGCGTCAACCTTATCTATGAAACAACTAATACTCATTGACTGAAAGGCCAGAAGGGATGGTTAGCTCATCTAGTCCAGCGATTCTCAAACTTTTGAGCAACCGGAGGACCCCCATTTTGATTTAAAAATTTTCACAGACCCCCCAAGTCCCTCGCTCAGCCCCAGACCCCGCCCCCACTCCACCTCTTCCCCCAAGACCCCCCCACTCCACCTCTGCCCCTCCTTTCCCCCACCTCTTTTCGCCCTGTCCCTGCTTCTCCCCCTCCCTCGCAGCGCCTCCTGCATGCCGCTGAACACCTGTTCCCCGCTGTGCAGGAGGCATTGGGGAGGAGTTGGTCAGTGGGGCTGGTGGACCCCCTGGAGTAGGACCCCAGTTTCAGAAACACTGATCTAATTTGATCTCCTGAATAACATGATATTTCCTTGAATTATTTGTTTGAACTAGAGCAGATTTTTAGAAGAACATCCAATCTTGATTTTAAAACTTTCAGTGATGGAGAATCCCCCACAATCTTTGGTAAATTATTCCAATTGTTAGTTGGTCATGCAAGGTCTGCATAAGGTCTAGGCACATTTCATATCCCTGTGTCAAGCAGGGCTTTGGAGCTGTGCTCCGGTTCCGCTCTAGCTCCAGGCAAAAACCTGCACCTCCACTGCTCCGGAGCTGCTCTGCGCTCCAGCTCCGGGCTCCGCTCCAAAGCCCTGGTGTCAAGAGAGTGCAGGGTCACCCCCTTCTTCTTTGTGTGATAATTTGTATCTCACAGCTGTTGGTTGCACATCCGGTTGCACAACTTTCTAATCAGCAGTCTCTCTAGGGGTGGCCCATTTGTTCCAGTGAGGGCATGATGAGTGGAGCCACCACAACACACCCACTTCCTTCTTATTGCCAGTGGCGTGTGTCTGAGCAAATGTAACTGTTCTGAGAGTACACACTTCTATAGTTAGCAAATTGTTGATTAAGTAGAGTAGTGTTAGGTTTAATGTTCCAGACATGAAATTGTCAGTGGCCAAAGAACTTCTCCTCTTGCTGAGGACTTGGTGCTGGGAACCCATGTGTTGGATCACAAGTTCCCAGGCTTTAAGAACAGCCTCACAGAGAGGCTGTCATGCCCCTCAATGGTGGCCACATGAGGTCTGTGTTCTGCCTTGGTGAAGGGCATGTTCTGGATCAGCATGAGATCTGTAGGTCCTTTGAAAGCAGATCCAGTGCTCAAGGGAGTACCTCCTGTTGGCTTTCCTGCTGGAATAATCCATGTGTCAGGACTGCCATCCTGTATTTCAGGCTTCCAGGAGCTTGGGAGACTGGAGGTCATCGAAGTCCATGCTGGTGGTGTCTTCAAAACCTCCTGAAGTGCTAACACTCCCTCATTGAGGAAGCACTGGGACAAGTTGGACACCGAGCACAAGACTTCAGGGAAAAGACACGGAGATCACCTTTCCCAAGCTCAGCCCTGAAGCCTCACAAGGACTTGAGGCCATCAAAACTTAGAAAAAAATTCCCTGAGCATGGGGGTTCGTACCAGCTGAGGCAATGGGGATATGCCACAAATCTCGATAAACTCCATTCTAGCCATACTGTCCCCATCGGTACTGAGATCTTAGGAGCATTCTCTGGCTCTGGTACTGGCTCCAATGCAGTACTGGCATTGGTTGTGTGCAGACACCCTCAGTGGCTCAGCCCAGCCACACCTCTGTGCCCCCAAGGCCAATGTCTCCACTGCTCCAAGTAAAGAGACTGAACCTCTCTGCTGAGGACTTACATGGAACTCTTGCACTGCCTGTTCTGCTCTTGGCATCTTGGTTCATGGAACTGGCACAGCTGTACCCATTGGGGTAAATTATCAGTCTTGCCAACATCTGGGAGGGCACCTTTGCTCCCAGAGGAAAACTACTTACACCATCCCTGGCCAGGTTTCAGGACTCTGCTTTCCTTCTGTCTTACATGAGGGAAGGAGACCTGTCCTGGCGAACGCATGAGCTGTGCCAACCCATACTGGTACTGGGATTGCTGGTACCAACCACTGTGGCTGATGGTGGCATATCATAGCTTGTGCCACCGTACTATGCCGAACTGACCTCTCAGACATAGTTGAGGCATAGGTCAACCTCCCCTTACTTAGAGAGATCCTTCCCCAGCTCAGGTGAAGGACTGTTGGCAGTAGCAGACACCTTCAATATGGCAGCCTCATGGGCATGACAAGCCACAACCAGTACTGGCAAACACCACCTTATTGCTGCTAGATGAGGACCTAGTACTGTACCAAGTGTCAGCCACTCCAGAAGATCATAAAATCTTCCAGGACCTCAGGATGTGAGAGGCAACAACCTTGCAGTTTTCCACTGAGGAGCTGCTGGATACGCTGCACAAGCAGCTCAATTTATCTTGCATTTGTTGATACCTCCCTGAATAGTAAGTCCCATAAATAACGGGTTATTGTATCCTGCGAAGGCTCTGTGGTGGACACCTGCATCCTTGGCACCAATCTCAGTGGGAAAATAGTACCAATCTTCTTGCTGCACCCCTTTGGGAATTAACACACCATGCATGTCCCCCACCCCCTCAGCACACAGGCGAGGGGGGGACACACAGATGGATCAGAGGCTATGAGGGCAGGGGAGGAGGAAATCTCCATGTGATTCACAAGCTCCAGGCCCCTCTCCTGCAGAGAGGGTTCAGCTGCTAGGCAGAGCGGGAGGGGCTTGTAGGGGGTGCATGGATCCCATGGGTTTGGCTCTGAGCAAGGGGTGCAGCTTTTCAGTCCTACAGGGTTGGGGAGTCCAGGGCCACTGGGCAAAGGGCATCCAGCACCTGGCCCTTCACAGGGCAGCCAGATCCAGCCTCTAGGATGGTGCCGTACCTAGTCCCCCTTCCCTGGCAGTGCCCCACCCTGGGTCCTGTTGGTGCCAGCTGCAGAACTTCCCTGCCTCCTCATCATCCCCCATTCCCCCCCCCTGCAGCAGTACTACCACCTCCCCACTCCTGTCTCCCTACCCAGACCCTGCTCACCCAGGCTGACCCTTTTCTCCTCAGCAGAGCCTCTCACCCTTGCCAGATTCCCCTTCCTCTGCAGCTCATAGCCTCAAACTGGGGGTGCCCAGGATGCTCTGAAGGGGGAGGGTGCTGCCCATGTCCTAACCCACAGAAGGAGGCTGAGTTCACTACCACACCCCCAGAATACCGGACGTCCAGGTACCCACGGAACAGCAGAGGCCCAACCCCGCCGGTATGCCCTTACACATATGGTGCTTGTGATGTCAGGCTGGTGGGGGCGGACAGCGTACTCTGATACCAGATGAAACCACTTCTGGTACTGAACAGGGACAAATCTTACCCAAAACAGAACTGTCCAGCTTAAATCCAGACCAATGACCTGCCGAGTTTTGGTTCTTGGCAGGTGAGATACCTGGTGCAAGCAGCATATGGCAGCAGCTCAGTGCCCACAGACTATAGGAGAGCAGCACAGTGCTGGGCAATGGTAACGGAGGCCTGGTGGGCATGGACCCTGTGACCAATCTCCTCCCACTCCCCTGCCACACTCACCTCCCTGATAACTGTAAGGACCAGGCTCAGGGACCCAGGTTTGCAGGACCTGGGACAGCCAATATTCCCAGAGTGCCACTGGGATGCCATGAAGAGGCACAGCCAGGGAGCACTATGGAGAGTAGGCGCTACAGGAAGTACCATCTAGAAGACTCAGGGTGACAGCACCCTCGTCCCTCTGATTAGCCAAGCATCCTATTTAACCTCAGGGATCGGCCCGGGCAGTTGTGTGGGCAGCCATCTAGACTTTGGCCTGCTGCCATGCCATACTTTGCCTGATCCCTGACTCCAGCATTACTCTGACCCTACCTCTTGCTTCCGGATTCCAGCCTAATACTAACTCTAGTATCTAGCCCTGGCCTGACTCTGACCCTGGTTCTTGTGACTACTGGGCCTGGTGGACAGACCTCAGCCCAGCTGTGACCACTAGGCCAGACTGCCTATGCCCCAGTCCCTTACAATAACCTTGTACCCACACCCTTGCCCCAGGGGCATGCACCTCACATTTTATAGCCCATTGGTTTTCACAGTACCATTCTTCTCTTTCCCATCTTCCCTATCCCTATATGGGGACCCATCTCATAGACTGCAGTAGAAGCTATGTGATGCAATAGAAAAGGGGAAGAGGTTCCATTTGAGATGCTTTCTCATCCCCAAGAAGAATGGGGGACTCCAGATGATACTAGTTCTAAGGGGCCTGAATGTTTTACCTCAAGAAGCTCAGATTCAGGATGGTATCCTTTGCTTCAGTCATCCCATCTCTAGACCAGAAGGACTGGTATGCTGCCTTCAACCTCCAGGATGTGTATTTTTCACATCACAATATACTGGCCTGTAAACTCTTCCTGAAGTTCATGGTAGATGACAACCGCTGTCAGTGCTGGCTCTTGCGATTTGGGCTTTCCATGGCACCAAGGCTATTTATGAGGTACCTTGCAGTGGTGGTGGCCTGCCTCCGAAGGCTAGGTATTTAAACGTTCCCATATCTGGATGGCTGGGTGATCAGAGGTCACTTAGACCTCCAACTGCAGACCAACGATCCTGGCATTGTTTGTGTGGCTAGGTTTGTTGGTGAATGAAAGAATCCACCTGGACACCCACGCAAAGGATAGGGTTTATAGGAGCCATATAGGATGCCACCATGTCCGTGGCCTTCCTACTGTTCAACAGGTTCTAGACTTTGTGGGATCTGTGCTCTTACTTTTAGTCATGTCATCAAACACAGATAGGGACCTGCCTCAGACTTAGGGTCCTCATGGCATCTTGTATGCTCTTCAGCCCTCACACAAGACTTTCACATCATACTGGCAGGCGTCATTTGGACTTGCTGGTATGCATCCCACCATCTGTCTTCAAATTTCTGGATTGGTGGAAGGATCCCTGCAACTCATGCAGGGGAGTCCTGTTTAACCCAGAGCCACCATCAAGGACTATGATAACTGATGCCTTCATGCTAGGTTGGGGGGCACACAGGGGCAGCGGTACAGCCCAAGGCCTCTGGTCATCAGGGAGAAATGGTGCATGTAAATGTACTAGAACTCAGGGCTATATACAATGTGTACATGGAAAATTATGATTAATCTCAAAACACAATGGTTATCCCACTATCCTGCACAAAAAGCACAACCGCTCTCCCCCCAAAAAGACCCATTCCAAAGTGAAAAATAAAATATTGCGTACCAGTTACCTTTGGGTAGTGCCTTGTTTCAGGCTTTGCTCCTGTAATTTCCCCTTTTGTTTTAATGTGCATCATTTCACCAAAGAGAAGAAACAGGCAAGATTTCCTGGGAATATGAGTTTTTGATCCTGGAAATTAATTATTCAGAAAATACTTATAGTGTATTTCAGATAATCAGGTACTGACAATAGATACATTGAGTTTAAGGCCAGCAGATGACCACCAGATCATCTAGTCTGACCTCCTGTATAACACAGGCCACCAACACCCCCAGCAGGTGTGCACTAAACCTGACAATGGAAATTAGACCAAACCATTACAGTCTACAGGAGACTAGACTATTAAGTTCCGCAGGCAGAGAAACAAGGGACTGAGGCGCACCAGTGCGCGAGGCTCCTGCAATGGCTGGGAAATGATTAAGTGAGATGTAATCCTGGCAAGTGACCTGCAGCCACATGCTGTAGGGGAAGGGGAACACCCCCCACCCCCCAAGTGGGGGAAAATCCTTTCCCAGCTCCACATATGGTGATCAGTTAGTCCCTGAGCACGTGAGTAGGAACCAGACAGCCAACTGCGTGCATTAGAGAGAGAGAAGCTTGGTGCCATCTCAGAGCCCTGGCCCTCCATCCAATGTCCCATCTCCAGCCATGACCAGCCCTGATGCTTCAGAGGAAGGAGATTTTAAAAATAAACAAAACCCCCAGAATACAGCGTGGGGGAGAGGGAATCCCTGCCTGATCCCTGCAGACAGCCACCTGAAACCCTGAAGCATGAAATTTTAAGAACACAAGACATAAACCAGAAGTGAGCCTTGGGGCTGCTGAGCCCGGTCCCCTACCATCACAAGTACCCCTGTCCTACAATAGCTCTCATAAATTTGCCCATTTCCTCCTCCTTGCCCTTGTTTTATTAGATTACATGGCAAGCAACTCTTTTGCAAGAGGCTTTAACTTTTGAGAAGGGGAACATTGACTCTCTGGTCAGTACTGGTGGGGGGGGAGGGTGCTGTTTTCACCATAGTAGTTGTTACATTGTTCAGGGTTACTGGTAATGATCAGGAGGAGGCAACATGCCTATTACCTGAGATAAAATGATTGGTTTTGGGAAGCAAGTTGGAAGATGGCATAATTAGACACTTGGCATTTGTATTCTCTCATTGCTTCAGAGCTGCAAAAATTGAAGTAGTTTATTTCCTCTTGGTAATGCTCCTTTCTGGTCCAACAATTTATCAGAAATGTTAATCCAGCCAGCAGTTAGTGTGTGCGTGGCGGGAGCCGGGGGGAGGAGAAGGAAGGGATTTAAAATTAGCTTGGAAATATTGCACAACTCATTAAAAATGTAATCATGCATAAAATGAGATCAATGAAAATGTATCTAAAAGTGCAAGGAAAAGGCATTTTCTAGTGTGATTCTGGATTTAATAGACTGGATTTTAATTTAGTCAGTTTCCAACAAAAATCCCTTCAGGCTAAACAAAACAGATCCCCCTCCCAGTTATTGTATGGACAGCTAATTTTCTGCACCCTTCCTTCTAATATTCAATCTTATCTCTTGCTGGATAGAGGTTTCAGTATATTGCAGAGTTTGTTTTCTTTACATTTTCCATTACTGCTTTTTCATTTGCATGATAAATGATCAGAGGTAGAAACAGGATAAAACCAAGCAGAACACTTCATTATTAATTTTGTTTAAATGAGGGTAACTTTTATCCACCTCCTTTTTTTTTAAAACAGTGTTTATATGTGGAAATGGTTTTAAGATTCTTTTGCTGTATAGCTAGAAAAAATGTCATAATGTCTCAAGTCGACCTTTGCTTAATAAAACATGGTTTGTTATGCTTTTTTTCTTCTGGCTTTAAACAACTAGTGAGACTCATTTATTGTTCATTTAAAATAATTTATTCTTGTTGCATAAATGGTTTTTAATGTTAACATACATACTTTGAAATTTAATTCTTTAGTGCTTTTTTAGCCCCGATCCTGCAATGAGATTGTGTGAGTAGACTCCAAGTGAATGCTGAGCAATAGTGGGCATCTCATTGTGGAGTTGAGACCTGTGTACGTTACAATTCTTAAATAGCTTCCAGATTTTTGTAAACAAGATGTGACTTCTTCATCCTCATCATTTCCATGATAATCAGTCGTCATGTTTGGCTTCTGCTTGTTCGTTTGAGACGATATCATTGTTTGCTGGTTTAGAAGAGATGGGAATTGTTAGTTTCACTTCTCTCCCCTCATATGAACATACAGGAGCATTATGTCAAGAATGAGGGAAAGAAGCTTTACATGTAAATATTTTAATCACTTGGAAGTTTTGGGACAGGAACTAGAAAAGTAATCACAAAGTTTTCCCAACAGAATGACTTTTGTACAGCCATATACTGTACAAAAACTTTTAATTTTATGTATAAGTGGAGGTAGATTTGTCCTTTTGAATCTAACTGTTCATACATTTATGTACATTTAAAATCTGTTTGTGGTAACGACCTATAATGTTTTGTAGCTATAATGGTTCTCAAGCTGGGGAGATACCATAACTGAGTGGTGAAGCTTGGATGGAATATTTAGTCCCGCCCTTTACAGGTTGAAAGGTGAGAGAGTCCTGCCCCAAGCAGATTTTGCCATGTCAAAGTTATGACAGTTGGGGTTTAGATCTCAGGGGAGGGCGGGGAAAAGGATTTGATTGGCTTGTAGTTTCAGATACCAGCAACCCCTTTGGGGAGAAGAAAAATAATTGTGTAGATGCTATAAATAAGGTTTTTCCCTCCCAGCAGAATTCTGAGTGTTTCTTTGAATAATAATAAAGTACTCAAATTAATTGAAGTATATCTTTCTATTCCAGTTCTAAATGCTTTGGAGTTAAATGCTCTGGAATAATATTGCAGACTTGGAACATATGTAGTGGTGATATCCATGTGATAAATCTATTAACTATCTTTTATCTATTTCATTATAGTATCTAAACATAGCAGCTCATAAATCTTTGACCACCTTATTTGCACTTTGCCCACCAGTTTGCCTCTCACAGTTCTTATTCTGATATTCTAAACTTTTGAGCAGCTTTAAAAAGCTGCCATTATTTTGAAATACATGTTTATCATATTGTTTTCTTTTCCAATTTTTTAAATCTCTTCCCGTGCCTCCCCTCCCCCAAATTACAGTGCTCTGAAATGCAGTACAGGTAGTATTCAGTCCTGCACCAATGGTAAGTTTAAAAGATGGTAACTCTCAGCCGCTAGAAACAGAAGCTTTCTAACATTGGAAATTAGAGATTTCCAGCTTTTCAAGAGGTGTAGAACTTGTTTTTAAATGAAGTAGTGTAGCCCATTGGGCTAGCTTGCTTTTATTATAGTCACTGCTTTGCGTTATATTCTGCTTTTATTATATTCAGCAGTAATCTATAGATCGGGCTACAGTAGGTCCTGAGATATCTAATTTTAGAGTTGTGACTTATGGAAAGGAAACCTATCTTAGTTTAGTGTGTTTAATTTAGTGTTTGCCTAATTCATCTTTAACTCATACCAATGTAAATCAAGAGTACCTGAATGGAACCAGTGTAAGTGAGGAGAGAATCAGGGCCTTAATTTTTTTCTTTTCTTCTGGGACCTGTTAAACCCATAATAAGGGCAGTTTAGTTTTATAGGTGGAGGACCATAATAAACAGTCCCAATAATATTTTAAGAACTTGCTAGAACATTTCTAAAAGACACATAATGTATGTCACAACCTTTACATGTTTGTGGCTTTGATATTGCATTTGGAATGTCTTGCATAACTCACTGATGGTTTTTCCATTCATTAAACATTTATACCACATCATGCATTGCAAATACATATTTATATGTATGTTTATGTATGCATTTATATATAAATAATACTTAAAACAGTGCTACTATATGGGGCATTTATAACATCCTCTATAGTTTGAAGGTGTTAGGCAATCTATTATAAAATATTCTTGTGAACTTTTTTTCTTTTGAGAAGCTTTAACAAAGCTTAGTGGGGGGGCGGGGGAGGGATAGCTCAGTGGTTTGAGCATTGGCCTGCTAAACCCAGGGTTGTGAGTTCAATCCTTGAGCAGGCCACTTGGGGATCTGGGGCAAAATCAGTACTTGGTCCTGCTAGTGAAGGTAGGGGGCTGGACTCAATGACCTTTCAAGGTCCCTTCCAGTTCTAGGAGATGGGATATCTCCATTAAAAAAAACCCCACCTCCACCACATTTTGAAATGCTGCAGGAAGGAAGCTGTGTGTACAGAGAGAACTGCTACTCCTTTGTCCCATGAAATTCCATTCAGGTTTGGGTGAATTATAAACTTTTGAAAATCTCCATACCCCTTCTGTCACTTGTGTTGTCAGCAAAATTTGGGTGGTGCACCAAAATATAACTGAATATCATTGTACTCCAGGGCCAGGCCCACGCTGCTGCTGTAGCAGCGATATGCTGCGTTAGGAACCCTGGAAGCAGACAGCATTGCCAGGAAAGTTAGGGGAGGGGGAGAGCCAGGCTAGGTTCTGCCTGAAAACTCCAGTCCAGACTCAGCATATGGCCCCAGCAACCCATTCCTCCTCTCTGGATAACAGCTATCTGCTGCCAGCTGATGTAGTTAGTCTGGTAGCTCAAGCTGTTGTGCTATGCTGTAGGTTCAGAGTTTAAATCCTATTGATACTTGCTGGGGTGTTGTTACAATTGCCCATAACATAATTTGTGTTCAGCATTTCCATTTTAAAAAAACCCTTGGAAATTATATTTAAAAATACTGTTAAAAGATTGTTTACGAAGTCACAAAGTCAAGCAGTCGAAAGTTGGGAAATGCCAGAATTTAAGTTGTCTGTGCAACCTTAGTTCTGCCCCCTTGTGTATGCATTATGATCTAGTCTTTAATGGCATGGTTGCATACTACTTTTTTCATAGGCCCCCTGGCTCATTCATTGCACAGGATGGATGGTGCTCAGAGAGTGAATCAGAATTTACTCTAGAAACTGGAGTGTATGTAGCGACCAAGGTAGAAAACTGCAGGAAGAGAAAATATGGTCTTTGGGGTAAAGCAAAGTGAATGCTATGCAGGCAAATTCAGTTCTATTCCTACTGCTCCCAGAGTCTTTCTGTATGGTACTGAGCAAGTCATTGAATTCAGAATATCTTAATTGTTTCTCATTTTCTGAGTGCCAGTTTGAGACACTTGGGGGCTGTTGCTCTTGCAGCTGAAGCCAGTGGAAGCTATTGATGCTCCAGATCACAGGCAGTATGGTCTGTGGAGAAATGAGCACGGGGTTTGGAATGGGCAGGTCCTGAGTTCTAATCTTGGCTCTGCCACTGTGTCTCACTCTGTGGTACTAAGGACCATCACAAATCTCACCACTTCTTGTTCTCAGTGGAAGGCACGTGTCTTTCACCTTCCTTTCTCAAACATATAGCAATGTATATATATAGTATATATTTTTTCCCTAAAAGAAGACTCCACTGGGAGAGAATGAGAGGAAAAGCACATGACTGATGTTATTCATGTTGCTTAAAGCACTACAGGAAGGCGTTCTGATACTATGGTGATAGGTTCTTATACTGCGCTCATCTAGAATAAAATAGAAATCTTTGTCTCAGTTTCTACATCTGTAAAATGGGGATAATTCTGTTATCTGGCAGTAGAGATAAATTCACTGAATTTGCGAGGCACAGTGAGGAAATGAATAATTCTATATTGTTATGCTGGAGGGTGTTGGTGGCTGTGGGAAGTCACAGACCTTGTTGAAGCGGATGGGCATGTTAACCACCTTTCATTCAGGCTAAGTGAGCCAGCAAGAAAATATCCCTTTGTTCAGTGACAGCTGAAACAATAAAAGCCACTGCCCAAGGCACCAGCCAACATGGCAAGGCCTAAGCAGAAGATGAGCCTTGTGACCAGAGGGGTATCCTAGAGACGAATTGCAAATGCAGCAGTGGGGCATTGATTTTGGTTGCAGCTGTCTGAATGTGTGTGAAAGGAACCAGAAAGCAAAGGGACAGCATGGAAAGCAGTGTGAGTGTGGTCCTGCAAGGAATCCAAGAGAGAGTGCTTCCTTTGGGCACAGTACTCACTGGAAAGGCAGGCTTGGAATTTGTGAGCAAGGAATTGGCCTTCTTTTTTGTTTCTACTGTTTCAGGGAAATAGGCCTTCGTGTTCATTCTTTATAAATAAAGCAGGATTGCACCAAAGAAATATCCAACTCCTATTACCAATTTCTCCTGCTAATGAAAACAACCATGCAATGTCACCAATATTGTCTAACTGCTTGGAGCAAGGAACAACAGTAGTCTCTAATTGAATTATAAGTATAAAAATATTGAACATCAGCCTCATTCCTTGTCCACTGCATGTAGCATGGATTGTGCATGTGTGGGAAGTGTGTGATCATAAAATTAAAGACTGACCTAATGTATATGCACAAGGTAGCCAAATTAAGGTTGTACAAGCAATCTAAATTTTTGACTCCACTTGCCCCTTGAATTACTGCCATTTCTCTCTAAGCTCATTGAATGCACTGTTTTTAATCACTGATGGGAGTTCCTCTTCGCCAGTTCCATTCTAGACTGTCTCCAGTCCAGCTTCTACCCTTTCCATTCTACCGAAACAAAGTCTCTAAAGACCTCTTTCTGTCCGAAGGTCAGAACCAGTACTTCATCCTCATCCTCTGATACCATCAACTTTGTCCTCCCTTGGCTTCCGTGACTTGGTCTTCTCTAGTTCTCTCTCTCCTCCGACACCTCTAATCACTCCGTCAGTGTCCTTTCGGAGGATCCTGCTCATCCCTCCTCCACTTTTTGTGAGGGTTCCACAAGGCTCTACTACTACCTACTTGGGGTCCCTTTCTCCTCTTCCTCTATACCTTATCTCTGGGAATTCTCATCCACAAACAAATTCAGCTACCATCCCTATGGGGATGATGCACAGATTTACCTTGCTAAACTTCAGACATGTCTCCTTCTTCTGTCCAAACTAAAAGCTTGGCCTGACTCCGACATCCCCTCGTGGATGTCTAGCTGTCAGCTGACAGCTAATGTGGCTAAAGCAGAGCTCTTAATCTACCCCCAAGTCCTCTCCCCTACCTCCTGTCTTGATCCCTGCGGACAACACTATCATCCTTCCTGTAACCTTGGCATCATCTTCAACTCAAAACCTCTCTCTAGGTCCTAACATCCAGGCTATGTCTAAATCTTGCAGATTCTTTCTGTGTACGAGCTGTAAGTTATGGCCTTTCCTATCCATCCACGCGGCTAAAACTCTCATCTAGGCTCTCAGCATTTCACATCTTGATTATTGCAATGTCCTTTTCTCTAGCCTGGACAAATGCAATTTACCCCATTCAGAATGCTGCTGCAAAGATCTTTTCCCTAGCCCATTGCTTTGACTATGTCACTGCTCTTTGCATCCCTTGACTGGCTTCCCCCTGGTCGGATCAAACAGAAGCTCCTTGTTTTCACTTTCCAGGCTCTTCACAGCTTGTTCCCACTCTACCTCTCATTTCTCATTCTCTGTCAAGATTTTGACTCATGATGCCAGCCTCCATCATCCACTTGTTAAACTTTCGAACAAGTACCTTCATGCTTCCTTTTGTTCTGTGTTTGTCTTACCGTTTCACCTAGGACATAAGAATAAGAACATAAGAATGGCCATACTGGGTCAGACCAAGGGTCCATCTAGCCCAGCATCCTGTCTGCCGACAGTGGCCAATGTCAGGTGCCTCAGAGGGACTGAACCTAACAGACAATGATCAAGTGACCTCTCTCCTGCTGTCCATCACCACCCTCTGTCAAACAAAGGCTAGGGACACCATTCCTTATCCATCCTGGCTAATGTCCATTAATGGACTTAACCTCCATAAATTTATCTAGTTCTCTTTTAAACCCTGTTATAGTCTTAGCCTTCACAACCTCCTCAAACAAGGAGATCTACAGGTTGACTGTGCGTGGTGTGAAGAACTTCCTTTTATTTGTTTTAAACCAGCTGCCCATTAATTTCATTTGGTGGCCCCTAGTTCTTATATTATGGGAACAAGTAAATAACTTTTCCTTATTCACTTTCTCCACACCACTCATGATTTTATAGACCTCTATCATATCCCCCTTAGTCTCCTCTTTTCCAGGCTGAAAAGTCCCATCCTCTTTACTCTCTCCTCAGGACCAGGATAATGGGGTCCTGGTCCATAACTACAGCTCCTAGGTGCTACGATAGTACAAATAGTAAATAATAACTACTCCACTTCCAAATTTCTGAGTCCTACTGAAAAGCAGGGAGATGTTGGAGCACTCCAAAATTGGTTGAAAGATTATTGAACAGTGTAAAAGTTGCTGTTGCGCCCTTATAATAAAAAATATAGCTTGGTTCATTACTAGTTTACACTATCATAAAACTGAAGTAACTCCATTGGGATGAATGTCATTAAACTTATCTAAAACTGGAGTAATACATTGGTGAACTAGAACTTACGTTCTCATCTATCTCTTTACATCAGACAATCTCAAAGTGCTTTGCAAAGAAATGAAGTATACCCCCTCCCCACACGGAGACTTGTGTGTATGTGCTCGGATATTTCATCTCAAGATGTAATAAATCCAGCTGTGAGAGGGTGGGAAGGTGTGTACAAACTTTTATGTCTACTGGAGGCTAAATTCTGCACTGACTTTTACCCTTTGCAATCTACCGGGGGGAGGGGAGGGGAGGGAAGGGAGGAAGAGGGAGCTGGGGAGTCCTAAAATGACAGACTACAGTTTCTCTGATCAAGAATACAAGACACACAATGAGAAATCAGGTCTCGAAAATAAAAGCCTGATTTAAATCGATTGAAGTCAATGGAAAGATTCCCATTTACTTAAGTAGCCCTTGAATCAGGCCTTAACACAGGGAATTAAATTAGTGATTCACCAATATGTGAGATACTGGACTTCATTTCTAAAATTTGCCTTTAACAAGAACGATACAGTAAGGAAAAAAGACCATATAAACTTTATAGTTGATTTAGGGCAGGTAAGGGAAATTTGTGGAAATCTTTAACAGAAGCAGATCAGGACTAGATGATATTCCCTTTATATTGTATGGCATTAGATAGCAAACTTTCTATACCACTGAAAATTATGGTCCTGATTCACCAGTGCATTATTACATTTTTGTACCACTGTAATTCCATTACTAGTAGTAATACTGGAGTAATGTAGTATTGAATTGGGCCCTAAATTTGAAAAATCCTAGCCAGCTGGGGAGGTACTGTTGAATGTGTCCCAATTACAGCATTAAACCGGTGAGCATACCTAGTATTCTCTTCTTACGTTCTTGCCTGCTAAGTAAGTCTCTCTCCCCCTTAGCATCTTGAAAACGTCAGTTATATTTTCTCTAGAACATCTTTTATCCACTGTTCAGTTTTGTTAGCATTTCTACGTGTTAATTCTTAATGTTTTATCATTCCATTCTCCTCTTCCCTATCTGCTCAGTCTATCCTGGGTTGTATGGTACGTTGTCTCTTCCATGCGTGCTTTGTGGTATGCTGGCCTCAGTTTGGCACACAAGTCTAAATGGGATCTATCAAAGAGACTTAAATTTTAGTCTAAGGAGGGCTTAAATGATTTCTCCAGATTTGGATTCTATCCCTCTCGTGCCTTGTTAGTCTTTGATTACATTACATTATGAAGACAGTTACGTAGTTATTTCTAGAGTCTCTCCCAAGTTTTTCCATTCTGTGTCTTCAGAAAGTGCCAGTTTAATATATAGCTTCTAATCCTACAACTTCTCATCGTAAACTTAACTAAAATTAAAATCAGTTGTATTATAATCCTTTTCCTATACGTTATCAGCTTTACCTCATACAGCAGTTCAGTATGGTCCATAGAGCTGGACAATTATTTTAGGGTGTCTTCCTCTTAATCTGTTTGTGTCCAGAGGAAAAAAAGTATTGGACTTCATACAGGTTTAAGTCATCACTTTCTTCTTCATTGCCTTTAGCTGTAACTTCACTCTTTGGCCTTGGTTAGCTTTCTAGTTTTTACTTGTCCATTCAAAGCTGGTGCTTTTTAGTTGCCATACTTAATGTATTAGGCTGCTGTGATGTGATGTGTCAAATGACCTTTTAAAATCCAAGCAGATTATGTCCAATGTTTTCCTCCTGTCTGCTGTCTGTTACCTCCTTAAAAAATTCCAACAGATTTGTCAAACAAGCTTTACCCTTTATGGGGCTCTGCTGACTACTTCTTATGTCAGCTCACATTTCTCCAGATGTTTTGTGATCTCATCACTTACTAATGTCTCCACAATTCTGTCTACTACTGAAGACAGACTTATTACTGATTACTTTGGTTATGAATTTATAATATCCTGTCTCCTCCCTATTAGAACTAATTTTGATGACTTGAGAATCCTCAAAGAATATGGGTTTGAAGTTTAATGGAAAGGATCCTTTGTGGCTCCACATTCAATTTAGAGGGCTCTTTTTCTTTTCTTTCATTCTTTATTGTTACTGTTTTGATATCTTAAAATGCCCTCAAGTGTGCTGGGTATTTCACAGGCAACACCTAAGACATGTCCCTTGCCCTGAAGAGTTGGCGGTATAAGTAGTTTCTTTCCGTGACTGCTTTTTCCTTTTTCCAGCGTCCGCCTTTCTTATCATTCTGACTCCTTCCCCAATCCCTCCTATATCTACGTGTTTGCTACTCCACCCTCTCAGTTGTGTTTTCGCCTCCTGTTCATGCAATTTATAAGGCCTTCACAGTCACAGGGCTCTTTAAACTGGTTGTTGCTCTTGGCTGGCCAGGCTGCTGCTCCTACACCCAGAATGGTTTACTTCATTTATTACATCAGGAGTATGGCTGAATCAAAGTGCCTCTCGTTTTGCGGTAAATACTGAAAAGACTGAGTTGCTTCAACAGTCCATTTGATGCTAAGACACTGAAGGCAAAGAATCGGTCGCTGTGAACACTGCCTAGCCTTTGGCTGTGATGGAGATGACGAATAAATCTCTGATAAGAAATACAACTAGTCTAAATGGTACGTATTTGATGAAAGTTGCTGTCCCTGAGACATCTGACTGTATTTTCCTTGAGTCTGCTCTTGAAAATTAATTTATTTTACCTAATTTCCAAAGTGCTGATTTTTAGACTTTCCACTCTCATGAGCACCATTTCTTTGTGCCAATTTTCAGATATGCTGTCGAGAGTTGGCATCCATAAATAATACAGCCAGCTGGAGAACTGGTTAGAAGATAACACATGAAATCCCTTTCAATTTCCATCCTTCAGAAGAAAAGGCTTTGTCATGGAGAATGAGAGAAACTAACAGTTTGTACCAAGGTTTCCCCGCATTTGAGAGCAGGGATTGTTGGAATGGCTGAGAACGACGGTATGTCCATGTAACAAGATTTATGGGAAAGCCATAAGCTCCATGAAGTGTATGCTATTTGGATCTGATACAAGTCAGCCTTTCCATTACATCTCTATAGCTTTCTGCATATTTGTGATTATCCTCATGAATTATGTAAGCTGTTGCTTTCAAACGAAAGAGACGTTGAGAAGGAATTAGAGAACATTATCTGAATGTTTACAGTTAACTCCAGATCTGTGAAGGCTGAATATTTTGTCCACTGGTTGAAGAAATGCAGTCTTGTGTGGAACCAATAAGCTTTCCTGATAAAGGGGCACACAGCTCCCTCTTTCCTGGAAGCTATTGCTACCACCACCACTAGAATCTCTCTGAATATTGAAGGGTAGATGGAGAAGAGGCCAGGTTAAATGTTGTTGTGCAGCACTAAAAATAATGGCTCCTTCTCTAAGACCATAAACTGCTTAGTTGTGGATTCCCAATTTATATGTCATGGTAGCGATGCTTGAATTCATTGAAGACTGGTGTGATGGACTCTTACGTACTCTATTGTAAAGTGTTTGTGTTAGTTTAACAATTTGATACCCACAACCAGATGAATCCTTTCTTTCAGAAAAATGAACTACAGTGCATAGATTACCCCCTTGTAATTTCTCTAAACAGGAAACCTGGCAGGAGGTGAAGATGATGGGAGCCATATAAATGCTTGTAATGAATAAGATGTGTGTCTGTTGCTTGGTGGGCCCGAAGAGGGAGAACCACTTGTGGAGAAAGCACTCTGATTGACTCAGATGATAAACCTCAGAAAATTTATGCTTAAAACTCATTTGAGACTGTTTTCTGAGTAGTTTTCTCAGAGGCCAGTCTCACATGAGAGACTATGTGCCTTCAGGATAATTGTTCTTGTGAACTTTGAAGTGAAATGAATTGTTGTAAGAATTAAAATAAAGCGACAGCAGCAGTCAAAGTTTTTCTTTTGCCCTGTTTAAATATTTTAAAGGGTCTCTAAAGAAAAGGAATCCCAGTACACTGCTGCAATATTGTTAGGCATATATGGGCATGGTCGGTTCTCTTCATTGCATTATCTAAAGCCAACACGATGATGGTTACCTATTTGGAACAGATAAAATCAACCAACACAGGTGCACAAGAAATTGTCTCAGCAGGCTGGTAAAGTACTAAAGGCATTATCAATGATTGTTGTAAGTTTGAGCAAAATAATTAGCCATAATGCAAGCCTATTAGAGTCCCCTTCCTGTCAGTTGGTGGGATGTTTGCATCTGATACAATGATTTAAAGAGAGAATGATGGAAAATTTGGTTCAGGGTAAGTTGGGGCTGTCTAGATTTTGCTCATTCAGTAACTACCCTGCTGTGAAGTCTAATCTGTGCAAAAGGCTAAATTGCTGCAACCCTCATATTGTGATGGAATTGCAGTCTGCAAGCTCCTGCATGTGATGCAGACTCTTCAGTAGGACCAAGATGAAGCATTGCATGATAAGCCCGTAGTCTCCATGGACCTTACGTCCATGTTAAATATGAGGAAGAGTGGAGGGATAGGTAGCCTGCCTGGGTTTAAAGCCTGTGTGTGAAAGACTGGTATACCTGTCCGCATAGCATAGGCATTCTTCATATCCTTGGGTTACCAGATGAACCAATTTCAGTTTCCGTAGCAAGAGGAGGGGAAGGCAAGGGGAAAAGTTAACTTCTAGTTCTGATTCATCAGTTTTATTGAGCTTAAATTCTTTTGTTTTAATGCACACTTGATTGAGCCAGCATTTATTGAAGCAGTTATGGTTTGTAGGAGAAAGAGACAGTTGAAGAAAGAACAAATGAATCTAATGTAAATCAAATACTTAATGCTTTTATAGAAACTACAAAGCCTTAAATGTGTATTCTTAATGGTAATTTTACAAAACTCCACTAGGCAGCTTCAAATGGAGGTGACAGTGATTGTTTCAGTCTGGAGATGGTTTCCTTTCACATGCTAATCACCTGTTCATGGTGATATTTCTCTCCTTAGTTGCAGTCAGTGAATTGAATAATTTATGGAGTGAATTTTGTTGTAAATTTATTGTGTCACAAGCAGGTTGTAATTTCACTAACAGTACACTTAAGTTATTAAGTTAAAAAAATAATGTGGTTGATAGGATAGTGCATTTGGAGTTTTTTCCCCCAACAAGTTCACATCTTATATATTTTCAAAACAGAGTATTTACCTAATTTTTATTCAGAATCTGATCTGCGAAAAAGGGAGAGGGCATTAACATAAATGGGATTGCATTTGAACACTATTGTTGAATCTGGGAGTCGTAAACAAATTATGGAAGATTTTATATAGACAGAAATAGCATTAAACTGCATAGCTCTGTTGTAATGCTGCCTTTGTTTCCTATTTGTTTCCGAATAATTGTCCTAAGCTTGCAAATGATGAAATGTTGAAGTTACAGATGGAGGTGATGCTGTGGAGAAAAGCAAATCCTTTTGCTTTTGTCTTGATTTTGGTGCTAAGATAGTGGATAATTGTCACCTAGAAAGTCTCCTGCATCCTGAAGAGCACCAGCAGAAGAGTGAAACAAAAAAAATCTAGATTCATGATTCATAACTAGACGCATTATTCATAATTTGGCCTTGAGATGTCAGATGTACCTCCACCTATATCAAATGTTCCTAAATGGATGCTTATAGTTTCTATTCTATGTGATAAAAGTGAAGGTTTGGCTCAAAGATCATCATCGCAGAAATACACAATTAAGATTTCATGTGGCTTGCAGGGACACTTTTCCATTTGCACACGCATAACTGTCACACATGTAACAGTGTCATCAAAGCTAAGTTAGAGCATAAGGTAGATGTCAGAGGGTATGTCTACACTAAAATGCCACAGGGTTAGGTTGGTATAGATACATCTCTCAGACGTGTGACTTTTTCACAACTGAAAATTCCTAGTGTAGACCATCTACACCTGTCCTGTTCGATGTCAAGTAATACCTGCTGTAGCCTCTAGTGAAGTCTTCTTTCTCATGTACTGATAATTTCCAAAGATTTGTGGTAGGGAGTATTTTTATTTCCCTGTGGTCTCCTCTAGTTCCTTGTCTGAACAAATATCTTATCCTCTCACTTTACACACCTCTCTGTTCGAAGTCGGCCAAGGGCCTGGCTGGCTTTACTAATTCTGGAGGCGATTTCCTTATCAAAGGAACCGTCACTTGAGATGGTGCTGCCCAAATACTTTAACTGATCCACATTTTTCAGCTGTGTGCCTTGGATGAAGATGGCTGGCACTGGGGCATTGGAATGAGGTGCTGGTTGGAACAAGACCTCTGTTTTCCCGAGACTGATGGTGAAGCCAAAGAGCTGGGATGCTTCAGAAAATCTATCAGCGATGACCTGAAGGTCGTCTTGTCTATGAGCCATCAAGGTGCAGTCATCTGCAAAGAGTGCCTCGATGAGAAATCTTTCCAGTGTCTTGGTCTTAGCACTGAGTCTTCGAAGATCAAAAAGGGAGCCATCGAGTCGGTAACGGATGTATATCCTCTGATCCAAGTCCCTTGTTGCATGGCTGAGAACACAAGCAAAGAACAAGTTGAACAGCACTGGAGCCAGTACGCAGCCTTGCTTCACTCCATTTGAGACTTCAGATGCATTGAAAAAGTCACCACTGGCGAGTACTTGCTCTGTCAGGTAGTCATGGGCAGACGGATGATTGGTATGAACCTTCTTGGGCAGCCCAGTTTATGCAGAATATCCCACAGACCCTCCCTGTTGACCGTTATCAAAAGCTTTGGTCAAATGGATGAAATCTGCTCTAAGCATTTTTCCTGGACCTGCTTTACAACAAAGATTGTGTCCATAGTACTACAATCTGGTCTTAAACCATATTGCGCTTCTGGCAGATTCTCTCAGATATGTTTGCAATGAGTCTGTTCGGTAGAATGCGAGCTAGTATTTTGCCTGCAGTACAGAGGAGAGTAATGCCTCTGTAGTTTCCACAGTCAGCTTTGCTGCCTTTGTTTTTGAACAGTGATACAATAATAGCATCTTTGAAGTCTTGTGGCATTTCTTCTTCCTCCCAAGTGCCACTCAGGATGTCATGAAACACCTCGATAGCCTTTGGGCCTGCTCCTTTATACAATTCTGCTGGGATACCATCCTTTCCAGATGCTTTGCCAGAGTTGATGGAGGGAAATCGAGATCCTCTTTGATGGGTTTCTCAGGTAAATGGTCAAGGACACACTGATTGACTGTGGATGGTCTATTGAGCACTACTGAAGTGTTCAGCCCATCTCTGTATGATTCCCTCCTTGCCTTTGATGAGGGTTGTGCCATCTGACGACTTCAAGGGGGCTGTGCCAGATTTCGATGGTCCGTAGACTGCTTTGAGAGAGTCAAAGAACATCTTTGCGTTGTTTGTATCTGCGTAATACTGGACTTCTGCAGCTTTCCTCTCCCACCACCCATCCTGCATTCTCCTTAGTTCAGACTGGGGCTTGCTCTGTAGGTACTTAAACCTGTCTTTCTTTGAGATGGAAGTGAGTTTATTCTGCCATTCAACAAATGCTTTCTGCTTTTCATGCCTATCTCTGGAGACCCTGCATTATGGCTATCATTCTTCTGGGTGACATTTGGACTAGAGTCCTTTTGGAGCTGTTCAGCATGGTTTCTGTGGACTGATTCAAAGTATTTGCTTCCTCAGCAATTATATATGTGCTGCCACACTGCTCATGGACCAACTGGATGGGGGTTAGCTTAAAAAAGGCATATGAAAGATGCAATTTTGGGGGCTATATACTATCATTTTTCTTAATTATTCCTTTTGCTTGCCTTGTCATACTATCAGTTCCCTCAGAAGATAGCTATAAACACCAGTTTCACTTAAGAACAGACACTGCATTTGTTGAGGGGAAGAGACATGATCCAGGCTCATTTTAACCAAAGAGATTTATTTACAGTATTTTCTCTTCTGTAAGGAAGATTTCAGAATGATTAAATAAAACAATCCATCTCTAGTCTTTGATGCTCAATAATCCCCTATTCATCCCCACTGGATATGTATACTGGGATTTCTGGCTGTATTGTCAGTAGTTTTTCCACTGTTTTAATAAGCATCTTTCAGTGAGGTCTTGGGCTGAGTTAATAAGAAGAATGCAGTTTTCAGTATTAAATTTTATTTCTCTCTGCCAAGTTGTGGTAAGACTCAATTTGGTTGCACAGTACCCTATAGCTGAACAAAACTAGCCATATAAGAAAGCTGTCGTATCGCTGACTCCACAAGTCCTTTCTTGCCTTCACCAGTCTCCATGCTTGTTCACCATTTGGCTGAGTGATCTGCCCCTCTGCGTTGGACTATGAATGATGGTGTGGAGTTTTTTCAGGCCGCTAGGGTCCTAAATAGTCCTTACTCTATGGTATCCTCTTCCGATGAGTGCAAACTCTGTTGCTTTTGCAAGCAAAATGTCTAAGACCTGTTCTAAGATGAGGAGGTCCGTAATTTCCATTACTGATGGCATCTCTGATTTGAGCCAGCAAGTTCTTCTTCTTTCTTCCTCTTCAAAGCCATTGCTTGGGGCTGTACTGTATCAGGAACCTGTTTTTTCTGGGAATTTACGACAGTGGGTCTCCACTGAGATTCAGATCCCAGTGAAGGTCTGAGTTTTGTGCCAACTTCTCATCTCTTCCCAGATAAGTGGCCTGAGATTTCTCCCTACAGAAAGGGGCCAGACTGATGGTTTAGGATTCCTGGACTTCCTGTCTATCATGGCTACTTTCAAAGGAGACTTCATTATTTTTTTTTCAGGGAATTTCTATAGCCTGTTATACAGGAGGTCAGACTAGATGATCACAATGGTCCCTTCTGGCCTTTGAATTTATGAATGAATCTATGAATATACTTCTGGATAATCCTCAGGTCCCTGCATAACCCTGTGTAAGGCTTACTGATAGGCTGGATGGAGGAACTCTCTCTGAGAGTGAGACTGGCATAATAAGCCAGGGAGGAAACGCTGCTATTTTTGGGCAGTCAGCTGGTGTTACCTCCAGAAGATCTCTGACATGTGGCGGTTTCCCAGGGATCTATATAGTCTCCATGATTGGTATTTTTGTCCCCTTGCCTGTGTAAGACCTCTTGGAGAAGTTGTTGGATGCTATGGGTTTCATTGCCAACAATTAATAAACATTCACCTTTTACATCTACTTTTGAACAGTGCTTTAAGAAATCAAGTGTATGTCTATGCTTAAAACGCTATAGCAGCACACCTGCTGTGCCGCAGCTGTGCCACTGTAGTGCTTCAGTGTAGACACTACCAATGCTGATGGGAGGGTTCTTCCCTCGGCACAGGTCATGCATCTCCCTGATAGGTGGCAGGTAAGTCGATGGAATAATTCTTCAGCACTGTCTATTCCAGGGATTGTTTGGCATAGCTACAACTCTCAGGTGTGAATTTTTCACACCCCAGGAGACATAGCTCCCAGTGTAGACCAGCCCTTAGTGGCAGTCTCCTTGAGGAGCTAAACTGTTTGGGGAGTCTTTTTCAGCCAAAGGCCTCTGCTTGCGGAACAACCTGCTGGAGGAGGCAAGAGCTGGGGTTGAGTATGACCATTTTCAAGACTTGCCTTTTTCCAAAGCCTGCCCGCAATAACCAAACACAACGAGTAACACAAAAATCTGAAATCTGCCAAGCCAGGGAAATGCAAAGTGCAAGGCCCATTGTGGACACCAACTGTATGTGTAAATCCTAATTGCTGCAGGCTTGATTGTACCTTATTCTGAGAGGAGTCGGACTGGAATGAATGGACTAGTGAGAGTAAGGCACTACTCAGCCTGAATAAGGGTGGTACAGTCTGGCCCGGTATTTCTTTTAAGATACTTTTAGTGAGAAAGAAGATCTCAGAAATACGTTTAGATCAGGGGTCAGCAACCTTTCAGAAGTGGTGTGCCGAGTCTTCATTTATTCACTCTGATTTAAGGTTTTGCGTGCCAGTAATACAGTTTAACGTTTTTAGAAGGTCTCTCTCTAGAAGTCTATAATATATAACTAAACTATTGTTGTATGTAAAGTAAATAAGGTTTTTAAAATGTTTAAGAAGCTTCATTTAAAATTTTTATTAAAATGCAGAGCCCCCCGGACCCGGGCAGTGTGCGTGCCACTGAAAATCAGCTCGCGTGCCGCCTTTGGCATGCATGCCATAGGTTGCCTACCCTTGGTTTAGATTGACAGAATATCCTCCTTGGCTTTTATATGGGAAAGAAAAGGTTTTTGCTGGGGGTAATTTAAAACAGCACTGGAGTACACTGAGGGTATGAATATAATTAAAAGTGTCCTGGCACGTACTGACATTTCTGCACTTTTAGAATTAAGTTCTCTGCACGAGTGGCACACATGTCTTGCCTTCCTGTAGACAGGATGCAGGAGCCAAGTATTTTGTTTATAAAAGTTTATCCTCTCCTATGCTATAAAACTAACACGGTTGCAGATAGGTGAGGCACTGTGGGGGTCACATGTCAACAGAAACATGTTGTAGGTGTGCAAACGTTGGTAGAAGCTTTAATATATTTATTTCTGGACACACCTGTCCAAAGGCCTGTGAATGCTTTTAGACACATTATTAAACAAAATAACAAATAAGACAACACATCCATCTCTGAGTCAAAGCTGCACTTTAACGTAGAAAGAGATTAATAATGGGGTGCTCTGGGGCTGGGTTTGGATCAGTGTTATTAAATATGTTTGTTAAAGGTTTGGAGGTTGATGGTGAGCTGGTGAATTGACCCCTGCTGGATTGATCGCTGCCCGCCGATCCGGCGGGTAGTGTAGACATACCCTAAGGGTCTAAAGGTCGGCGGGCAGCGATCGATCCGGGGGGGTCGATTTATCATGATAAATCGACCTCCGAGCGCTCTCCCGTCGACTCCTGTACTCCACCACCACGAGAGGCACAGGCAGAGTCGACGGGGGAGCGGCAGCAGTCGACTCACCACGGTGAAGACACCACGGTAAGTCGATCTAAGTACGTCGACTTCAGCTATGTTATTCACGTAGCTGAAGTTGCAGAACTTAGATCGATCTCCTCCCCTAGTGTAGACCAGGCCTCGTTCTGCTCTTTCAGTCTGTTAGCTGCGTGGGTTGTCATCGCTAATTATTTAAACAGTCAAATAGCATCAAAAGTATATTCTGCTGTGCTAGTCTGCAGCTAGGCCTGAGAAGGGTCAGAGGCCAGAGAGTGTCAAGAGACCTTATCTGTCCTCGAACTAGTCCACCTGGACACCTTCCCCTCCATTAATTATTTTTAAATATCTAGAGGACGCATGGCATAAAATCTAGGAAAACAGTGTGATACAATGCACTGGTTTAGGAGTGCTCTTTTCTTTTAAAAGTAGAATGCACTGTACAAAGTTTAGGCGTTCTGGGTGAATTGGGTTGGGTGTGTGGTGTAATAATGAGTGAGAGAATACATAGCAGACTAAAAAAAATGATAGGTACAGTAGTCTCTATCTTGGAACTTTGGATAAATATAGCATTGCTAGTTAAGCATTATGTAGCACTCTATATTCTCAAAGTGCTGTACAAATTAAGTAGTTAATTTTTCATAAGATGCTCATAAGGTAGGTGGATAAACACTATCTCCATTTTATAGAGGGATACTAAAGAACAGAAGTTTTGACTTGCCCAATGCATCACATCCTGCTGATATCAGACCCTGGGACAGTACTCAGTGTTCCTGGCTCTTAGCCTGGTGCTCTGTGCACGACCACACGGTGTCTCAGTGTGAATGTGATCGAGCAGAGGACTGTCGGTCATATTGAAGGTAGACTCCAGCTAAAAGCAGTATAGATAAATCTGTTTTCCTTGAGTACTCCTCACACTGCTAAATACTGGTCAAGTAAATTAAATTACAATGGATTTGTTACTATAATGTTTGCAGAACTAGCGATAGAAGGAGGACTTCAAAATAATCAACCGTATGGATCGTTTTAGTTTATATATCTCTAGCTGCTTTTCTCCTGTCACTGTAAATCACAATTAAAAATTGAGAAAGCATTTCCACTTTTCATTTCTCAGATGAAATTCCTGCCTGTGTTGTATGTATGGTTGTGTGTGTTAAATTTTTAATTTGTTTCATTTGTCTGTTCAACTGATGTAACTGATGTGCATCCTTTCGCCCCAGGATACAGGTTAATAACCTCCTAACCTGAGAATAAAAACATGATAAAAGGAGAACACCCCATGGCGTTGGGGACCATTTATAATATTTTATCTTTTTTAAATCTTTTCCTTTATTTTTTTTTTATCCTTTTTGCCTAAAGCATTTTGCACTTTCAATGGCTTGATGGACATTTAAAAAAATTAATTACTTCAAATTTGGATGGGGAAAAAATAATTCATAGAAAATCTGCAAGAAAGCTAATCACACTTACCTTTTCTGAAAGTCCTTGCAAAATGAGAAGGGGAAATATATAGCATCAATAATTTGTGTTCATTGTCTGAAAAATACTTTTTTATCATTTGTTCATAATGCAGGATGGGAGATGCCAAGTGAATCGTGCTCTTGTATGATCAGTGTGTAACGGAAGTATTCAGCTACTATCCAAGGTATTCTGGATGGCATGGACGAGGAGAAGAGGAAAGAGAGAAAGGTATTTTGCATGGGATGGAGTAGTTTGCAGATAGAATCGTGATACTTATTTTTTTCCTCGTGAAATGCGAATGCTTATTATACTCACTAATGGTAACTCTCTCCACATATCATGCTCTTGAGTCAGGAGTCTAACTACTCAGATATGATCTCTGCACTTCAAAAAAGTGGGGAATCAGTGGATTCTGCTGAATAAGGGCTTCCAAAAACAGTAGCCTTAAGAAGGTCAGAAGGGTCGGGGGAGAAAGGAACACATGTACCTGCACCAAAGAATCTCTGGGGTCTTGGAGATGACTAGGGAAAAACACCCCTCACCCTGCCAGAAGAGAGTGGGGTTTGGAGGTATTGGGAAGGAACCCCTTGTAATGCCATGTCTTTGTACTGACCCCCACTGTAAGTTTAGCACTCGTTAATCAGTAGAGAAGGCCCAGTACTTCTACTAACTGCACAAGCACTCAACGTAGTGTGGCTCAGTTCAAGTTTCTGGAAACATCTGGTTCACGCTGGGTGTCCTCTGACACTCCAAACAAAAGTATCCTGAACAAACTTGAGAAATATAGCCTAGGCAAACCTACTATACGGTGGCTGCATAACTGGCTGAAAGATCGTGCTCAGAGTAGTTATCAATGGCTCACAATTGTGTTGGAAGGGCATATCGAGTGGGGTCCCACAGGGATCTGTCCTGGGTCCAGTTCTGTTCAATATCTTCATAAACTATTTGGATAATGGCGCGGAGAGTATACTTATAAGGTTTGTGGATGATACCAAGAGAGGAGGGGTTGCAAGCGCTTCGGAGGACAGGATTAAAATTCAAAGTGATCTTGACAAACTGGAGAGAGGGCCTGAATTTAATAGGATGCAATTCAATAAAGACAATTGCAAAGTCCTTCACTTAAGAAGAAATAATCAATTTCACAAATATCAAATGGGAAATGACTGCTGAAGAAGGAGTACTGCAGAAAAGGAGCTGGGGATTCTAGTGGATCACAGACTAAATATGGGTCAATAATGTACTACTGCTGCAAACAAACAAACAAACAAAAAACCAAACCAAAAAACCAAAGTCACGAATATCATTCTGAGAGGTTTTAGCAGGGGTGTTGTAAGCAAGACACAAGAAGTAATTCGTCTGCTATACTCTGTGTTGATAAGGCCTCAACTGGAGTATTGTGTCCAGTTCTGGGTACCATGCTTCAGGAAAAATGTGGACAAATTGGAGAATGTCCAGAGGAGGGCAGCAAAAATGATTTAAAGGTCTCAAAAACATGACCTCTGAGGAAAGCTTGAAAAAAACGGTTTTGTTTAGTCTGGAGAAGAGAAGACTGAGGGGAGATATAACAGTTTTCAAGGACATAAAAGTTGTTAGAAGGAGAGTGATAAATTGTTCTTGTTAACCTCTGAGTATAGGACAAGAAGCAATGGGCTTAAATTGTAGCAAGGAAGATTTAGGTTAGACATTAGGAAAAACTTCCTAACTGTCAGGGTGGTTAAGCACTGGAACAAACTACCCAAGGGAGGTTGTGGAATCTCCGTCATTGGAGGTCTCTAAGAACATGTTGGACAAACATCTGTCAGGGTTGACCTAGATAATTCATAGTCCTGCCTCAGTGCAGGGGACTGGACTAGAGGACCTATCATAGTCTCTTAGTCCTACGTTTCTATGATTAGCATAATTATTCCTCAACTCACATTACATATATAGGATAGAGCCACTAACACATCTTACTCCAGACTGATAAGGTGGTGGCTTGAACAGGTGCAGTTAGGAGGTCACATTGGTGATGCTGGTATATGTAAAAAGAACAGGAGTACTTGTGGCACCTTAGAGACTAACAAATTTATTAGAGCATAAGCTTTCGTGGGCTGCATCCGAAGAAGTGGGCTGTAGTCCACGAAAGCTTATGCTCTAATAAATTTGTTAGTCTCTAAGGTGCCACAAGTACTCCTGTTCTTTTTGCAGATACAGACTAACACGGCTGCTACTCTGAAAGCTGGTATATGTAATTATTCTGATGGGACTGCTGTTGATGCCCTCATTCTTTTCAGTCCCTAACCATTAAGGAGTCTCAGTACTACGGAGAAATGTGGTACCCTTTCATACTGGAACACTATTCTTTTTGCATTTCGCATATAAAAAGAAAATACTTGCCTACAGTAAGGTCTCCAAATGACTGTCTGCAGGTTTATTTTAACTGTTATATTATGGTCCAATTCCTCTCTCCAGCGTTAGGGGGAACAGACTAGATTAAAAAAAAAAAAAAGAAAACAAATATGTATGCAGAGTAACATCAGCTGGAAGAGACAGATGATAGCTTCAGTTCAATAGGTGGAAACTAAACTTGCACAAAAATATTTTTGAGCATAGGAATAGCAGATGTTGTTAATATTTACTACGGTAGCAATTGCTTTAGTATCTAGTTTGTGACATCTTACACTTCCCATCTACTTTTGCTGTCCACACTGGAGGAGAAATCAGTGACATGGGGTCTGGGTATCTTTTTAATGCAGCTCATTTATTTATGCTATATACATCAGTCCTTGAACAGAGGTGGTCATAGTTGATCCACAGGCACTTCCCTTTCTGAAACTTCAACCAAAAAAAACATTGTCTGTCTCATGGGAAATTGCTCTGCTCCAAAAATTGACTCTAGTTAGATCAAGACAGTCCAATCTCCCTCGCTGTTTGCAACACCTTCACCCAAAGAAATCTGCATCTGAAAAACTAACACTACACCATCCCCCCACCCCAAGACTGTGTACTGCTCTCATGCTAAGAAAAAGAACTTGTAAGACTATGTAACAGTGCCATCTGGTGACTCCCTCCATAACAGTATGTTTGCACAGCATGTGGCATCATTAAGACCCAACCTGGTTGTGACTACTAGGCACTACCATAATATACGGTATATAATTAATGGGCCTCACAATCAAAAGACAACATGTTTACAATTGATAAAAGGAAACAGATGTTACACAATGCATAATTAACCTTTGGGACTTGGTTCCACAAGGCATTTTTGAGGTCAAGAGCTTAGCAAGATTAAAAAAAAATTAGACAGTTCATATGAATAATTAAAACCTTCCCAGATACATCAAACAGGATAAACTTTATAAGGGATATAAACCCTCCTGCTTCAGGGCATAAGTCAAGTACTAAGTGCCTTAAATTGGGCAGAAACTTTTCCTTTAACAAGTTATTGCATAATTGTTCATTACAGGATTTCTTGTGCCTTCCTATGAAGCATCTAGTACCAATGGCATGCTGGTTTAGTTGGACCATTGGTCTGCTCCAGTATGGCAATTCCTATATTCAGAAGTAACATATGTTTCATGCAGCTAAATGAAAACTTACCTCTTTATTGTGACGCTATATGATCAACAGTTATTTCAAGATAAACTGTTCATAGTTCAAATATTAGCCAAGTGAACTCAGCCTGTGTTTTATCACTATGCTATTTCAAAACCCTCCATTTATAGGTCAAGGTTAAGAGGGTCTGGAAAAACAGACATCTGTGTTTGTTATGCAGTAAAGTGTAATGAGCACTGGTGACTCTTTCTTTCTAATACACTTCAGCTGGGCATGGAAATGAAAACGATTAAACTTATAACCCATAACTCTATAGGGAGCTGATTGGTAACGAAATTGAAGAATATTTACCGTAGCTAATGGGAAAGTTGCTAGATTATGAGAATGTGATGTTTTATTTGTAAATCTGATGGAAAGCTAGTTAACAAGTGTAAATGAGCATTTTGTTAATTAGAAATAATCTTCAAATTTATGAATTCCCAATTGTATAATAAAACAGATAAGAGATTAATGTTACATATTTGAAATATTGTAAATTTAACTTATTTGTGCATCTAATATTTATATTTTCAGCACATAGAATGGATGTTATATAAAGTATAGACTAAATATTAGTTTACTTAGAAACTTACTGTTATGCAGCTTACTGTATACTAACTCACTGTAAATTATCATAAGGTTTAAAAAAGCCACTTACCAATACTTCCTAGAATATATGTACACGACATTATGTATTTGTCAACCAATATGCACGTACCTTGGAAGTGGTGAAGCTTATGGCATAGCTGAGTGTGCATGTACAAGCACCAGAATGCACACCTTAAAGTGTTGTTGCACTCATATAGAATCATAGAATATCAGGGTTGGAAGAGACCTCAGGAGGTCATCTAGTCCAACCCTCTGCTCAAAGCAGAGCCTAATTCACTCACGCATTACACCAGTGTAATTCCACTGAAATCTGTGGAGTGTAAAACTGAGCAATACAGTGGTGAATTAAGCCATAAAATGGCTTTTACTAATCACTAGACAAATACTGTAGGGTGCAATCTTGCATTGGTTGTGGGATGTGCTACAATGGACTTATTAGAGCTTTTACAATTCTAAACTCAAGAATATAGTTTTAATTTTTTTTTAATTGAAATGGCCACTTTCTAGAGAGAAGGGGCCAGTTCCTGGCCTCTGCCAAAGTTCTTTTGTGCTGCCCCAGCAGTGCCAAAGGGCCTTAAAGCTGCCCTAAGTGAGTAGCTGAGGATTCCTCTGGGCTGAGAGGGCCATTACAAGCTAATATAAGTAGAGAGAAGTGCTGGGGCTGAACTGACTTTTGGCCAGTCTCAGGAAAGGTGGTGTGGAGCCTTTCCTTTGATACCACCTTCCCCCCCATCTCCTCTAGAGATAACAAGCATTACTCCAGAATGCTGACTGATGTAGCCCCAAAACTTCTAAAATGTGTCCGTTGACTGTGTGTAACAAGTAGTAATTAGTAAAAGCCTTATCTCTGTTGCAGCAGTCTGCTTTTTTCATAGGTCTGATTTGCTACGATGTGGTCACTTAATGAGGTGATGGTGAAGCAAATCTTTTGGTTTATCCCATTATCTAAATGTCGGGGCTGCTTTCAGTTCTGATGCTTCCCAGTTCATCTCTGAGCACTCAGGCTGTGGGCTGGTTTTCCTCCTACTTGTACTTTCACTAGGAGAAAAGGTTCTGTTTTAAAAACATGTTATCTAAAGGTTTTAATTAACAATGTTTTTGAATGCTAGTATAGCAAAGTTTAGAGCTTTTACAAATACGTTAGTTGGCCGTGGTGGGCAGCAGAATTAAGTATACTATGGGAACTGTGACTCTGAATGTCTTGACATTTGTGCGTTTACTACCTTAGCCTTAAAGGTCCATGAATGCAGATATTTCTCCATATAGCTTGTTTAAAAATTAATGTAATGCATATACATTATGGGCAGAATACATAACAATATAAAATGTACAACGCCAGAGGTGGATAGTTCATAATCCAGGGAGACAATCAAGGGTAAACATTACATTATAAGAATCCATTTTTTGAGGAATCCATTCCAGCACAAAACTGAATCAGGGACTCTTGCTACCTGCTGAGCTAAGGCAGACCCTGCTTTTTTCCCCCTGTCAGTGGTTGTCCTGTTTGAAGCTTGCAAGCAAAGGGTTCGGCCACAGGCATCAAATATATAAAATCATTAAGAGAATCCATTGCTGTAACAGGGAAGCAGCAAGCCTAGAGGATTGGTATTCTCAGTGGCCGCATGTCCAAGTGCTAATCAGATCCAGACCTGCTTCATACCTCACATCAGTGATTTTCAACTTTTTTTTATTTGTGGACCCCTAAAATTTTCAAATGAAGGGGCAAACCCTTTTGGAAATCTTAGACTTCGTCTGGGGACCCCAGGTTGAAAACCATTGCCCTAAACTCTATTTTACAGTCACACTTCTCATTTATTCATGTCTGGGTGCACCTATAAATCACCAATACACGTGTGTGTGTTATGCTATTAGCTTTAAAATTGTATAAATCTGTGCACAAAGAAGAAGAGGGGGAGAGTTATTGTTATAGAAAATGGGTGCTGCTGGGCCAAGCCAGCAGGGGAAAATGGCTCCCTAGATCTGGAACTCTCGCTCGGCCCAACTAAAAATCCTCCACCATCCGCTATGGTGAGGTACAGTTTTTGTCTCTAGGTGGTTCATCTTTTCTTTAATATGTGAGCAGATGGATCAGTTTTGATGCCCCCCGCCCCCCTTCCTCCCTACACTCCCCACAAATCGCAAAGAAGCAAAGGTCTGACAACCCTGAGCAGGGCAGAATGACACCACTTGCAAGGAGGTCCCAATAGGCCTGGATCAAGTCTATAAAATGCTAAAGCAGATATGTGAAGAGCAGATTCTGTTTAGGAAATTATCAGAGGATATCCCTGAAATTAAAGCCACAGCTGCAGCACACCACATCAGTTTGCAGGGGCTACTTCCAGGATCAGAGAGTCTCTACTTTAGAAGACAATATTGACTCTGTTAGGACCACTACAGACTAGCAACGAAGTCTGATCCAAAAGCTACAAGATAGATAAGAGATACAAAAAAGATACAAGATCTGGAAGGGCAATCCAGAAGAATACTGAGAGTGTGGTGTTCCCTGAGAAAATAGAAAAGGGCAGGCTAGTAGAATTTTTGTCTAAGACCCTACTTGAAATCCCTTCCTTATATTTTGATGCAGAGTTGGATGTAGATCCCACCACTCCCTAGCCCCCAAATCCAGGGTGTTTATATTCAGATTCCTAAACTACAGTGTGAAAGAATCCATCCTTAAAAGAGCCCAAGGAAAGGAAAGGAAACCTGAGTAGGCATCAGATAATGATTTTTCCTGACCATGGGTGGGATGCAGTTGAAAAAAGAGCCCTGTTCAGTATGGCAAGGAACTGGCCAAAGAGAAAGGACTGACCTATTTTATAGCCTTCCCAGCTCCTTAAGTTCTCCAAGCTGGGAGAAGCAGAAAACGACATTGTCGCCATATAATAAAACAGACAAACTGACATTGCCAGGGGATCTAGCATTGCTATTCAGCAGGTGTGTTGCTGGGTTGTTGTCACCAGAGGAAAGAGATCCAGAGAGGCACCCACCTCAGCTCTGCCTCCCCTACGTCTGCCATCTTGCTTGTATGTAAAGCCATCCAGAACAGTCAGACACTCCTACTCAAATCAGCACACCACCCCCGCCCTCTCAGAGGGACACTGGGAGTGATTGATTTGCCTAACAAACTGGGGTTGGTTAGCTATTGAGCCGGATCTCCTCAATCCATTTCTAATTATTGTTATAGAGTTCTGGTTTATTGGTTTGACAGTTCAGGAGATTAGGGGGGTTTGCTGTCCCATTACTTGCTAAACATGTTTTTAAGACCAGCATGCCAGTAATGGATTTTAGTTGAAATTGCAGATGGTAATATTGAGTAACATACCAAGAGTTGAGGGCAATATTTCAGTTCTTATGGGTCTTTAAATGGCTGGCCATCAAAGGGCCATACACTAGTATTATGGACCCATGTGTCTCTAGAAGGTGCTGTTGTTTGTTCTTGTTTCCCATCCCTCGTATTTTTTCCCAGCAGATCCCCAAACAGATCTCTCTTGTAGCCCCCTACCCTTCATCGCACACTGATACTGTAGGTGTGTCTTAGCTCAGAAACCCTGTTTGAAATGTACTCAGGGATGTCCCTGCTTCTTGTAAGCGGTGGATGGGGGAGGGGTTGGGAATATTCATTTGTTTTGCCTTTCACTTGGAGCAGAGGGGCTGCATTTGTTCGGACTGCCCCTTTTTAACCTCCTGATTTTTGTCCTCCCGATCTGACTTGAGTGTGTTGCTCTCTCTCACCTTTTGTCTTTTCTTACAGATCACCTCCTCTCAGCTTTCTTAATCACTCAGCACTTAACCTCTTGCTACTCTGCTTTCTCTTCTCCCTCCTCTCCTTATGAATTTCCCTCGATATCCGTCATCCTGGAGTCCTCACTCTACCTGGGTCTTGGTGGGCTTGGCATAAGATGCATGTTGAGACGCTGCTCCCTGTGAGTACCAGTGGCTAACCTACTTACATATGCTGCTTGGAATAGAAAAGGAAAAAAATTGTTTCACTTAAAGTTGAATGCGGATATACTATTCCTCCGGGAAACCCACCTTGCTGAGTCTGAGTCTGAGTCTGAAAAGCTTTGAAAAGACTGGGTTGGTGATGGTGTTTTTAAATTGTTCTGCCAAGTCAAAGGGCTGTCAATTCTGTTCAGTAAAAAACTGCACATACAAATCCTATTAACTGATAACATTGTTAACGTTAGTTTCTCCGATGTTTTGTACACTCTTACTAACCTCTGTCCCAACAAAGACGATCCCTCCTTTTTCAATCAATTATTTTCTAGATTAATTGACTTCTCCCTAGAAAATTTGATTCTAGAGGCGGACTTCAATGGAGTTTTAGACCTGCTTTTGGACAGATGGAGCAGACCCCAGTGATCCCAGTCCACCGCTAGGCAGAGCATTATTGCCCAGATGGAGGAATTGAGTTTAAAGGACAGGAGGATGCTGCAGCAGCCTAGAGAGAGAAACTACACTTTTTTTCTCACCCATGCATGCCACATATTCATGGATCAGTTATTTTTTGGTATAAGGTGGTTTAGTGAGCTCTGTTATTAAAAATTAAATAAAAGTGATCATGGTCTCTGGTCACACGCCTGTGGTGTTGCAGCGCTCATCTCCTGAAAAACTAGGGGCGACCAGAAGGTGGAGTTTATACTCCTCTTTACACAATTAAAAAAGTTTGTGGAGGAAAAAATAAAGTTTTTCTTTGAGACCAGTGACCACCCCTGGATCTCCTGAGAAATCTGATGGGACACTTTCAAGGCATACTTAATGAGCAGGATAATAAATATCCTATTCCTCCCATAAAAAGAAGGCCAGTCAGGCTGAGCTGGTGAATTTTTAATAGAACAGTCCAAGGAGGAGACCTCAGCTACTGATTCCTCCTTTGTTGGTCACCTCTTGGAGTTTATCCAATCTCAGATATGAAATTAATACGTTAACCTTAGCTCAGGCTGAATTTGCTTTGTTTAGACTAAATCAGAAATCTTCTTAATCCGGGAGCAGAGCTGGGAAACTATCAGTGCATAGACTTGGAGTGAATTCGCTAAAAGCTAAAATCTCCTCCGTTCAGTCTAGTCAGGGCCAGATACTCTCAGATCAAAAATGTACTAATGAACAATTCTCCAAATTCTACCAATGCTTGTATTTTGAGGAAATCTCCTCCCCCCCAAATGATCAATTATTTGAGCAATACATCCAAAATCTGCTTTAGCACATAACATAAGAACAGCCATACTGGGTCAGACCAAAGGTCCATCTAGCTCAGTATCCTGTCTTCCGACAGTGGGCCAATGCCAGGTGCTTCAGAAGGAATGAGCAGACCAGGTAATCATCAAGTGATCCACCCACTGTCACCCATTCCCAGCTTCTGGCAAACAGAGGCTAGGGACACCATCCCTGCCCATCCTGGCTACTAGCCATTGAGAGACCTATCCTCTGTGAGCTTATCTAGTTCTTTTTTGAACCCACTCCCAATTTCGGAAGTAACAGAACAACAACAAATTTGCATAGCTCTGAAATTATAGATACCCTAGGCAACATGAAATTGGAGAAGGCCCCGGAACTAAATGGCTTTCCTGCTAAATTTTATGCCCAATTCAGAGACACCCTGGCTCCAAAATTGGCCGAAGTATACACTGAGGCTTTTGGTAGCTCACGTTGCCCTCTTTAATGAATGAAGGTCTAATCTCAGCCATGCATCAGTCTGACAAAGATGCCCAAGAGCCTGCTTGCTATTGACCTATATTCTTAATCAACTGGAATATTAAAGTTCTGTTTAAAATTCTATCTGGACAATTAGAAAAGGTAATGAGGAGCATACTACACCTAGACCAGGTGGGTTTTATACAACAGAAACATGAGTTGGGCAACACTCATCAGCTTAGCAATGTGCTGTCCTATTATACAAACCCCTCAAAACCTATTTGGCTATTTGGTCATTGGACATGGAAAAAGCCTTTGGCAGAGTTAATTGGACATCTTTGTTCCTCATTCTACAAAAGCTTGGATTTGGTCCCTCTGTCACTTCCAGGATTAGATTTTTGTGCTCCAGTCCTAACTCTTATGTTGTAATCAATTACTACATCTTCTCTCCTTTCAGTCTTCACTGCGGCCCTAGACGGGGCTGTCCCCCCTACTATTTGATTTGGCCTTACAGCCTCTGTCACTGCAAAGTAGAGCACACCAGGGGATCCAGGGTATAAAAATAGGGTCCCAAGAGATGAAAATATGCTTATATACTTTTATTCACCTGCAGCCCCCTACAGACCACCCCCAACATATTACAAACTAGTGAATTGTTTGGGAAAATCTCAAGGGACAAAATTAAGTGGCACAAGGTAAAGGCTCTCAGTATCTCTTGAGGGGTGCATAGCGTCGTCCTTTTAAAAATATTTTTGACTGGCAGCAGACTGAAATCAGGTACTTGGGAATCCTCTTTCTTAGAAGTATAAAAGAAATAGTCACATTAAGTTCAATCATCTTATCATGCAGTTTTGGATTTACATAGATTGCAGGCCTTTCCTCTAGCCCTTTGGGGCAGTTAGTATATTAAAAATGAATGGCCTCCCAAGACTTCAATTTTTCCTTAGCTCCGTGCCAGTCTATATTCCCCTTCTGTTTTTTTGGCAGAATTAACAACATTTTAAAGACTTTCTTGTGGTATTTGGGCAACAAGCCCAGATTATCCTTTGAAAAAAAAATGCAGCTGCCTATCAGATCAGCAGGCTTTGGTCTTCCCAACCGCAGACTTTATGGTGTATCCTCAGTATTGAGCCAAGTGACGCAATGGTGGAGCCCCCAACACTCCAGGCTTTCCAGCCTGGCTGTACATGGAGGAAGGAATTGTAGCCCCACTACCACTAGAATCCATCCTAAACTCAGACTTCTACCGTTTCCCTAAGGAGACAACTGTCACAATTTTGCTAGGAAAGCCCAGGAACTGGTTGCGGCTAAGTTAAGTGCCTCCCTTGTTACATTCAGAGACTTCAATTTGGGGTAATTCTAAAGTTTTAATTGCTCACAGATCTTTTCTATGGTCTGACTGGATGAAAAAGGGGTTTTGAGCATATCCCACATAACTGAAAATGATTTTCATGTCCTTTCCTTGCCATCGGGACCTATTCCCCTAGCTTGGTCAGTTCTCTGAAGTTACCCACAGTCCTATCTTGTCATGACTGACCTAAATAACTTTGTCATCTGCAAATTTTGCTACCTCACTATTCATCCTCATTTCCAACTTATTAATATTAAAGAACATGGGACCTAGTATAGATTCTTGAGGCACCCCAGTGTTAGCCTTTTGTCAGTTAATCTTACACTTTGCTTTCTGTCTCCTGCCAATGTTTGATTCATGACAATATTTTGCGCCTCACCCAGCTCAGAGGTCCCCATACTGTGGGGCATGCCCAAGAATGTTCAGGGGGAGAGGGCCCAGGCCAGCTCCCACGGGGGGTAGGGAGAGACAGGGCTGGCTCCAGGGTTTTTGCCGCCCCAAGCGGCGAAAAAAAAAATAAAATAAAATAAAAAAGCCGCGATCGGCGGCAGCTCCACCATGTCGTTTTCTTCTTTGGCAGCAATTCGGCGGCAGGTCCTTCCCTCCGAGAGGGACAGGGAGCCTCTGCCGAATTGACGCCGAAGAGCCCGACGTGCCGCCCCTTCCCCTTGGCCGCCCCAAGCACCTGCTTGGTCAGCTGGTGCCTGGAGCCGGCCCTGGAGAGGGAGCACCACTCTGGCCCCAGCCTGGGCCCCCAGCTCTCAACCATGGCTTGGCCCCCAGCTGCGGCTGCTGGGAAGGGTGCAGATAGATTCCATTACTTGTGGGGGAAGGGGTGTGACAGAAAAAAATTGGGGACCACTGCCTTACCTTCTTTAGTAGCCTCTTGTGTGGGACTTTCTCAAAGGCCTTTTGGAAGTCTAAACAAATTATGTCAACTGATTCTGCTTTATCACTCTTTTATTGACATGCTCAGAGAATTCTAAGAGATTAGTAGTCATGATGTTCATTTGCAGAATCCAGTCTGGATAGGCCCTGTTATATTATGATCTTCCAGGTGTCAACCAAGTTGCTAGGTCCATACAAATAAAACAAAAAGCCCCAAAAACTTCTAAAAAACCCACCCTACTAAAACAAGATTCTCCACCATAACGGTTCTCCCCTGGGGGAGAGGATGAGAGAACAATCACATGACAGAAGTAAGTCCTATCGCTCTATGTACTACTGGAAGGGTCTCAGATACAGTGATGAGTGTGGTAAAAGAACCTATCTAGAACTGAAGAGAGTAGGATAGCCCTTATAGATTTACATTCTTTCAACTTGGGATTTGTATCTGTGTGGTCTTCTCCACCCAGAATTTCTTTTCTCACTAGATTCTGTGGAATCTTTTATATGCAGTGCTATTCCACTACCTCTTCAGCCTAGTCTCCTTTCTGTGCAGAGTGTAACCAGTAGTATTCTACTACTTATGACAAAGGGGAAGAAGTTGGACTCTAGGGAGAAAATTGTTTTGTTCGTCTTCCACATGCATGCGGCCAATTATCAAGCAGTCATGGCAAGGTATCATTTTCACTTGTGGGAGAAGAATTCAATCTTCATCACGAACCTCCCAGAGGATCAGAGAAGGTTAATAGCTCTTATCAAGGAAGACCAAAATGTGGCTAAGCATGGCTTCAGGGCATCATTTCATATCTCTGATTACTGCCGCAGGTTCCCTGGTATCAACAGTTGCTCTCTGGAGGCAATGCGTGGCTACAATCATCTTCTCTTTCTATGGGAATGAAATCTAAAATAGAGAATCTACCCTTTGAAGGGGAGGGACTATTAGTGCAAAAACTTATGAGGTATTGGAAAAGATGAAAGAGACAATCTCCACTGCAAGATCTCTGGGGCTACTGCCTCCTTATCTAAGGAAAGCACCTATATCTGTGTTCAGGTGTCTCAGGCAAACCTTTTTCCTCTTTGACTTTATACTTTCAGATAGCCACACTATCTGCAGCAACACCTACAAAAAATGTCCTCTCAACTACAGGAGAGGAAGAAATCCTACAAGCCCAGGATGAGAACAAAAGACTCTGCATCCACATCTTCTCTGCCTAATAGCAGGCCGCAAGTTTTGACATGAATATCAAGAGCTTTGAACCAATATTTGAAAATGCTACCCAGATTTTTGGAGACCATTTGTCACACTTCTACAGTGCATGGACAACTATTACCTCAGACAGATGAGTTTTAGACACTGCAAGGGAATGCTATACTATCCAATTCAAATCCCTTCTTCCATGCAATTCTCCTCTCCTCTCTTCCTCCATTTTCAAGGACGTTTCTCACAAGAGGACAGAATTACAAGCTGTATTGCAAGCAGGAGCTATAGGATAAGTACAGTGACCTTTCAGAAAGAAAAAAGGGTTCTACTTCTGTCATTTTCCAATTCCCACCCCAAAACGGAGCTCTCAGGTTAATTCTAGATCTCAGAGCTGTAAATAGATACCTCAGGAAGCTTCAGTTCAGAATGCTAACTCTGGCTCTGATGATTCCCCCTCTGTCGACTCTGGGTTGATTTGCTGCTCTCAAGCTCAAAGATGCACACTTCTGTATTTCTGTAAGATGGAGCAGGGTTGCTTCTCCCCAAGTGCCCCCTCAAGAGCAGATGCTACTTTGCCGGCAACCTGCTCCGATTTCCCCCTCTTCAGGGTCCTTTAAGAATTCACAGTTCCAAGACAGTTCAACCCCCACCCCCACGGGGTTCCCATTTATTTAGGCCTCTGTTACATTCTGGGCCCCACCCTAGTTCAGTCTCTCTCCCTGTAGTCCAAAATACCACAGACTCTGAAAACACAAACTCTCACTGTCACCATTTTAACCCCAGTCTCAGCTGGGCACAGCTTCTCCTCCCTGAAGGTCTGCCTGTCTCCTTCCCAATACCTCCTGCTTGGTGTTTGCTCTTCTCCACAGGCCTTTCAATGCAGGGCATTGCAGGCCTCCATCTCTGGGGAACTTTCCTCACTCTCTCCTACTTCTTGCTCCCCCCTGGCTCAGGGCCTTTTTGCTCCCTATAGTGTGTCTATAGACATCGCTGCAGTTTCTTGGGCTTCCCCCTTCTTCCCTGCAACTTCCTGCTCTTTTTATCATGTGATCACCTGATTCAGCCCAGGTGTGGCTCATCCTACAATCAAGCCTGGCTTAGCGCCAGACTCTCCAGTCCATGGGACAATCCACCCTGTTACAAAGACCCTGGCATCACAAATATCTATGGTTTTTATCCTTGGTACACAGTGTTTCCAATACAGAGTTTTACCGTTTAGCCTCTGCACCAAGCCCAGAGTTTTTTACCAAATGCCTGGTTCCAGTAGCAGTCTATCTGAAGAGGCTAGGGATTTTCATCTTCCCTTACTTAAGAATTGGCTGCTGAAGGCTCCGTCCAAGGAAGAATTAGGGAAGGCCATTCAGGTGACTTGTTCTCTGTTTGGAACTCTAGGTCTCCTCATAAACAAAGGGAAATCCCTCTGTCTCCACTCTGAAACTAAGCACCATCAGACAGAGAGTGCTTCAACAGGCCACTGAGGGTAACACATTTTTAGACTTTATTAGGCCTTATGGCATCCACAATTTATGTTATGCCATATGCCAGGCTCAGAATGAAGCCACTTAAACACTGGCTGTTATAGAACTTCAAACCCAATACAGACAGTCTGCTAAAAATATTCACTGTTCTGAGGAAAATTCGTCTTTCTCTAACGTGTTGGCTGAAACCACAGAACATCCTTAGAGGAGTTTCGTTCAACCCAACTCCTCCTTCATGAATATCAATCCGTAGGTGCATCCAAGATAGGGTGAGGAGCACATCTCTATAACCTTTTCATTTGAGGTCTTCGGAACCACAGAGATCCATACTACACACATTAGAATGAGATTGATCTGTCTGGCTCTGAAAGCATTCCTTCCCCGGGGGCAGTAATTCTTGTCTGCACTGTATTGTTTGAACAAACGAGGAGTTCGATCATCTCAACCATACAGTGATGTGATAAAACTTAGGCCTAGTGTATTCTTTGCAGTGTTGACCCAATTGCCTTACATGTAATGGGAGAACACAATGCAATTGCAGATAGTCTGAGCAGAGATTCCTCCCAGATGCATAAGTGGTCTCTAAAGGGATCTGTGATTTAAAACATTTTCAATCTTTGAGAGTTTCCGGACATCTATCTGTTCACCACCAGATTCAATACAAAATGTCCCTGGTTTTGCTCAAGAGCAGGTTCAGTCGTTGATGGATATGTTCCTCCCTGAGTGGAGAAGGGGTCTGATATATGCATTTCCCACATTCCCTCTAATCTTCAAAGTTCTAAAGAAAATAAGACAGGATTCACCCAAGGTGATTTTAGTTGCTCTAGCATGGCTGAGGCAATAGTGATAAACCAAGTTATTCCATCTTGTATTTGCTGTTGGATATATGCTCCCATTATCAATGGATTTATTGCCGCTGCAGGAGGGGAAGGTCTTCCACCCAGCGCTCCAGTCATTACATCTGATAGCTTGGGCAATAGGCCTTTGACAGACTTAAAAAGATCATGCTCTGTTGAGGTGCAGCAAGTTCTAACTAATGCTAGGAAATTATTTGCTAGAAAAAGTTACTATTGTAAATGGAAAAGATTTTTATGTGGGTGACTGATAAGAATGTTGAATCAGTTTCAGCTCCTTCAACTTGTTTTAGAATTTGTTACACTGAAAAGCAAGGGGTTTGTCTCTCTCCTCTGTTAAGGTCCACTTAGCAGCAATAGAAATATTACATACTCACAATAATGGAAAATCCATTTGTTTGGATACGTTGGTAAAAAACTTTTAAAAAGGCTTATTGAATCTATATTCGCCAATATGGGACTCTGTTTCTTCATGCAGTTTGAATTTAGTTTTGGTGTAACTTAGGCCTGGTCTACACTAACCCCCCAAGTCGAAGTAAGGTACGCAACTTCAGCTACGTGAATACCGTAGCTGAAGTCGACATACCTTAGTTCGAACTTACCGCGGTTCAGACGCGGTCCACACGCGGCAGGCAGGCTCCCCGTCGACTCCGCGGTACTCCTCTCGCCGAGCTGGAGTACCGCAGTCGACGGCGAGCACTTCCTGGTTCAACTTATCGCGTCCAGACCAGACGCAATAAGTCGAACCCAGAACTTCGATCCCCAGCCGCCGAACTAGCGGCTGGGTGTAGACCAGCCCTTAGTGAGCTGCTCTTTGTTTCATGTTTCCTCGAAGATACTTTTTATAATAGCAATCACTTCTGCTAGAAGAGTTAGTGAGCTACGTGTGGTTCACAGTCATGCTGGAAGCGCATAGCAAGTGGAGTCCTGCAGGGAGCAGTTCTGAGTCTGGTTTTGTTCAATGTCTTCAGCAATGATTTAGATAATGGCATAGAGAGTACACTTATAAAGTTTTCAGACAACACCAAACTGGGAGGGGTTGGAAGTGCTTTGGAGGATAGGGTTAAAATTTGAAATGATCTCGAGAAACTGAAGAAATGGTCTGAAGTAAAGAAGATGAAATTCAATAAGGACAAATGCAAGGTATTCCACTTCTATTCCTGGGAGAATTCTGTGCCACTGCACATGAGCAGAATTTATGTCCCCCGCAGATTTCTTTGCTTCCCCACAGAAAAATGACTTTCTGATGGGGAAGCAAAGGGAAGCCACAGGAGTGGTCATACGACCCTCCCCAGCAGTATGTTTCGGGTGCCCAGTGCAGCCAGCAGAGAGGTAAATCACTGTGGGGCAGGGGCAGGACTGGGGAAGACTCAGCTGGTGGCCCCTACCCTGCGCTGGGCTCAGTTGCTAGTCCTGGCTGGGCTAGGGAGGACGGGACTTCCTCTTCCCCTGCACGGCATCTGGGGTCCTGTCAGACCCACCTCCAGATTTCTACCCCAGTTGTAGGAAGCTCTGAAAACTGCCTCCCCGCGCTTCCTGCACCCATTACTCCTCAGCTGCAGGGGGAGTGATCACTGTACAGGGAAATGCTCCCCCATCTGCTCAACCACCGTGCATCCAGACCCCCTCATACCTAGACCCTCCCATGAGCCTCACCCCCCCACACCCAGAACCCTCCCCTGATGAGCCCCACTCCCTCTGCACCTTGACCACCCCAACGAGCCACCTGCACCCAGATCCCCACCCTACTGAGCCCCAACCAGCTGCACCTGGATCCCCACCCCACTGAGTCCCACTCCCCCAGCATCTGGACACCCCCACTGAGCTCCCCACACCCAGACCCCCCCGATGAGCTCTCTCTCACCCAAACCTAGACCTCCCCCTGCTGAGCCTCAACCACCTTCACCTGGACCCCCCTGCAGAGTCCCATTACTGTTATACCCAGAACCCCCCAAAAAGCCCCTGTGCAGCCAGATTCCCGCCCATACTCGGATCCCCCACTGAGCTGCTTGCACCCAGATTGCCCCATACTGAACCCTCTGAACAAGGGGTGGGCAAACGTTTTGCCCAGAGGGCCACATCAGGGAATAGAAATTGTATGGCGGGCCATGAATGCTCACAAAATTGGGGTTGGGGGTGGGAGGGGGTGCGGGCTCTGAGGTGGGGCTGGGGATGAAGAGTTTGGGGTGTAGTAGGGTGCTCTGGGCTGGGACCGAGGGTGGGAGGGGGATCAGGGCTGGGGTAAGAGTGTGGGAAGGGGTGCAGGTTCCAGCTGGGGGTGTGGGCTCTGGGGTGGGGTTGGGGTGAGAGGTTTGGGGTGCAGGAGGGTGCTCCAGGCTGGGATCAAGGGGTTTGGAGAGCGAGAGGGGGATAAGGGCTGGGGTAGGGGGTTGGGGCATGGGGAGAGACTCAGGGGTACAGGCTCCGAGTGGCGCTTATGTCAAGTTGCTCCCGGAAGCAGCGGCATGTCTCTTCTCCGGCTCCCACGCAGAGGCACGGCCAGGCGGCTCTGCACGCTGCCCCATCCTCATTGGAGCGCTGGAGGGGGCCATTGGAGTGCATAGGAGCCAGAGTGGGGCCATGCCGCAGCTTCCGGGAGCCGCGTGATGCAGCCCCGACCCAGCGCCCCGGCCAGATCGGGGCCGAGCCGCTGGTTGTAGTTTGCCCACCTCTGCTCTGAACCCACACCTGGATTCCCCCACACTAAGCCCCTCAACACTTGGATCCTGCCATGCTTAGCCTGCCTGCCCACACCTGGTGCACCTGGCACAGAGGGGCAGGGCCCTGGGGTGTTTCTGAGGCAGGCTGGGTCCTTGCGCTGTGTCATGATTGGGTGCAGCCTCACTGCTGAATCCGTGTCCCGGGGGGGGGGGGGGAAGCTGCACAGTGATCTCCCACCTCTGTGCAGCCAGTGCCATACTGAAGCCTCCACACTTAGTTGACAAATACAATTTGTAGAATGTTGCAGAATTTTAAAATACTGTGCACAGAATTTTTAATTTTTTTGGCACAGAATGCCCTCAGGAGTACACTTAGGAAGGAACAATCAGTCGCACACATACAAAATGGGAAATGACTGCCTAGGAAATACTGTGGAAAGGAATCTAGGGGTCATAGTGGATCACAAGCTAAATATGCGTCAACTGTGCAACACTGTTGCAAAAAAGAGCAAACATCATTTTGGGATGTATTAGCAGGAGTGTTGTAAGGAAGACGCAAGAAGTAATTCTTCCACACTACTCTGTGCTGATTAGGCCTCAAATGGAGTATTGTGTCCATTTCTGGGTGCCACATTTCAGGAAATATGTGGACAAATTGGAGAAAGTCCAGAGAAGAGCAACAAATCGTGTTTTCGTCCATCCTCCCTGTTGAAGGAAAAGGACCATGTAGGGACCATCGAATTGTGGAGGTAAATGCGTGGTTACGCAGGTGGTGTCGGAGAGAGAGCTTTGGGTTCTTCGAGCATGGAATGTTGTTCCAGGAAAAAGGATTGCTAGGAAGAGATGGGATCCACCTAATGAAGAGAGGGAAGAGCATCTTCGCAGGCAGGCTTGCTAACCTAGTTAGGAGGGCTTTAAAGTAGGTTTGCCGGGGGCTGGAGACTGTGAGGAAAAAGCTGAAGTACTCAATGCTTTTTTTATCTTGGTCTAAACAGACAAGGTTAGCCTCCAGACTGCTGCACTGGGCAGCACAGTATGGGGAGGAAGTGAGCAGCCCTCAGTGGTGAAAGAACAGGTTAAGGACTGTTTAGAAACCTGGACATGCACAAGTCGATGGGGCCGGATGCGCTGCATCCGAGGGTGCTGAGGCAATTGGCTGATGTGATTGCAGAGCCATTGGCCATTATCTTTGAAAACTCGTGGCGATTGGGGGAGGTCCCGGCTGATTGGAAAAAGGCAAATATAGTGCCTATCTTTAAAAAAAGGGAAGAAGGAGAATCTGGGGAACTACAGACTGGTCAGCCTCACCTCAGTCCCTGGAAAAATCATGGAGCAGGTCCTCAAGGAATCCATTTTGAAGCACGTGGAGGAGAGGAAGGTGATCAGGAACAGTCAACATGGGGGCCGCGATTGGCCGAACCTGTCGCGTCAGCAGGTAAATAAACTCGCCCGGCCCGCTAGGGTGCTTACCCTGGCGAGCCGCGTGCCAAACGTTGCCGACCCCTGCCCTAAGCAATAGTATCGTATTGTTTAGACTGTATATAGCCATGTTACGTAAGAGACAAATGATTCTACTACTTGTATAGTGTTATAAAAATTACATATAAAAAGAAAGCTGTTAGATCAGCTAATTGATCCTCCTGCTAGTCCTTAGTGATGGGACTTCCAGCCATTCTTTTAGGAGAGTTGACAGCCTTATACATGTCATTATCAGCAAGTTTTCCCTGATATTCAGCCCTAATTTTTCATGTATTTAATTCCATCAGTCATAGGTAGATCTCTGTGTGCCACTATAAACAACTCTTCTCTCACCTTTATTTGTATACCCTTCAAGTATTTATAGACTGTTATGTGTGTCTCTTCTCCATTGTTCTCATTTAGCCATGGTAGTGCTATTAATCTTTCCTTATGAATCAATCCCTCCAGCTCCCTGATCATCCTGAGGACTCTTCTCTAAACTTTTCAAGATGGTTGATACCTTTCTGGTAGTGTTGTTCCTAGAACCCAATGTGATATTCGAAGGTGCTGTTGCACCAGAACTGTAGAGAGAAGGAACAATCATGTCTCTCCTCCGTGATACAACTCCTTTGTCTATTTGGCATAAAATTTCATGGCCTTTTTTGCAGCTCTGTTGTTTGCAAACTCCTGTCTAGTTGACTGTCCACTTCCATTCCTAGGACTTTTTCAACCATTACTGCTTTTCTGTTTCACGCCCTAATTTGGTATGTCTATACATAGTTTTAATGTTGATTTCTGTGTTTTAGATGTTGTTCCAAGAGATGTGGCCTAATTAGGTCAAAGCTTTCTCTAACACTAGAAAATTTTCATTTTTGTGGTATTCTTAAATTTTGGCCTGTGGCTTGTGGATTTCTGTTGAATTTAGTGCTGTGCATACGGTATGTCTACACTAGACACTCTAGAGCAGCAAAGCCCCAGAAGGGGCTTTTTCATCACTGTAGTAAATCTTTCTCTCTGAGAGGTGGTAACGCAGTTGATGGAACTGTCTACGCTGGGGCTTAGGTTGGTTTAACTGCATCTTTCAGCGGTATTAATTTTTTCACACCCCTGAGCAACATTGCTAGGTCAACCTAAGTTTTAGGTGTAGACCAGCCCTCAGATGCTCTGTGTGCAGACTGTTGATTTTCTCAGTCTCTTTGGAAAACAGTTTTTTAAAAATCAGTTATACAATCAAGGGTTTCACATACTGGAAATCAGTGAATCACAAAATAAATATATAAATTAGAGTGCACACTCTCTATACATTTTTATTTCTCATTTATTTGTGATTCACTGATTTCCAGTATGTGAAACTCTTGATTGTGTAACTGATCTTTTAAAATATGTTTAGACTTTTGCCTCCTTGCTGCTGCTGTTTATTTTCCAGGAGAGCCTGGAGGCCACAGTCATGATCAGGGTGCCCTTGTGCTGAGCACTGTACACACACACACACACAGTGAGAAACCATCCGTGATCTAAACACTTTACAATCTAAATAGACAGGACAGACAAAGGGTAGGAGAAAGGAAGTATTGTCCTCATTTTACTGTTCAGAAATTGAGGGGGGGGGAAGATTAAGTGACTTGGACAGGTCTCTTAAGAAGCCCATGATAGGTCCAGTTCAGTACCTAACCCACAGGACAATTCCTCCTCTATTTTTAGTCCTATATCACTAACACTTTTTTTGTAATTGATTGATTTTAGATGGTGTAACAGGAAATTCAAGTCAAGGAGCTTGACTGGATATGTATTGAATTAATAGTGCTGTGCCCAATCAACAGCTGTATTCAATTGTTATCTTCTGATCATTTTTGTTTTTGCTAATTGTGAATTGAAGATCTCAGCTATGCATCTGGGAAATATCAATTCCCTTATCCAACCGTTAACTCATTCTATGCTCATTGACTGACTGATCTATAGTAATTCAGGCTCTCTTCATCCCATAAAGTTGAAGAAAATTGCTGATTTGTGGTGGTTAGCACTGCCACCTACATATTCCAAGAAATAGCCAGCACTCATCCACCTCAGTTAGTGCAGACAGACAAACCTTAATTGGCTGGATGTTTGTGCATTGCACATTTTGAAAACCCAAGCTGGCATCAGAGTAACTGAGAAATAGGAGGAGAAACACCGCAGAACCAGTGGGAAAACAGTGTTTGAAAGGTTAGTCCAACCAGCCTTTGTCCCTTGTGGGACAGACATTTCCTAAATAAACCCCACATCACCTCAATGGGTTGACAGCATTAAGAAAATGTATAGCTGTGCCCAGTGATAGAAAATCATTGCATGTGATGAGAAATTTCCCCTGTGAATCGCAGTAAAGGATATTTGCACTCACTCTTTGAGACATACAGTGAGTATTGAGTATTAATATTATGAAATTTGTTCTGACATATAGACATTTGTGAAGTTCCTTGATTGATTCTTATCCAGGTGGTCTTACTGAAAATAAGATTTATACTCTGAAAAAGGAAGAAGTGAGGGGGGATACAGCCATGCCCCTCTGCAGGAGTATTGTACTCTTCTACTTTTGAACATTATACCTTCATGGGTATGTCAAATGTGCTTGCAAATGCAGACAGTGATTTCCTTTTGTGGACTTTTTTGGGAGTGGGGGGTGGGACAGCTAAATAGTGAGATGAGGAAAGAGGCAGGGGAGGAGCGTGACCGAAGTGCATTCCTCTTCAGTCGATTTAGGTCAGTCTGGTAACTGACTGAATTAAGTAGCTGAACTGTGGTACAATGAATTGATGAGAATTTTGCCTGTGTTGCCATTGCAAAATTTAGGCTTCTTGTAGCCATGTGACCACCAGGGTGTATATCACAGCTTGTGTACCTCATGATAGTGCCTGTAATGTCAGTAATAATGTTCACATAATACAACTGTTAGTTTATTTACTTTTCAGTTTATTTTGATTTACAGTCAGTCCATAAAAATAGGAATCCGTACGAAATGGTGGTGGTGGCCTAAGAATAATTAAATACATAATATCACAACATGTGAAATTAAAGAATCAAGTAAACTAACCCACACTACCACTATTTTTATCGTCTTCAACATATTTCCCATCTCAACATAAAGTCTTTCTTTTAAGCCCAGAAATATCCTCTGGAGACCACCACAACCCCCCATTTCCCTCCCCTGCCCCTTCCATTTGTTTGTGAAAACGGATGGGCTTTGCATCATGTTCTGAAGGATAACAAATCTGGACTCTAGCTAACCCAGCAGAGGAGTGAGTCCTTATGGCTAGAGGCCTTCTTGGAAAGCCACCCTTTGTTTTATGTTGAAGGGCCTCCTGTCCTAGCGCTCCTGCTGATTTCAGCTATGGCAATGTGGCATGGGGAGGAAGCATCTCTCAGGTAGTGAGTTCCCAATTTGGGATTTTATAGATTAAATCTAACACTTTGAACCACACCTTTAAAGATGCACCCAGTGCAGATCCCAGGGCACCAGTGGTTTATAATAATCTTTTACTATCCTGCCTACTCCTTGGGCATTTTTCTTCAATATTATTCAGAATTTGGGCACCTTTCATATTAATTAAATGGTAACTTTCTATATGCAGTGATCAAACTATCTAATCATATCTGCTTTAGAGCAATCAGGGGTGACAAAAATAAAATATGAATGCTATTTTTAATACTAATGATTTGATCCCTGAGGTTTCTATCAAATTAAATAAAGAATCAAATTAACCAGCTAGTGAATTAAGTGGAAGAGCCCGGAGAAGCAGTAGCCACTCCATAGTTAAAATGGAAGCTAACATCTTGCTATAAATCTGATTTTCAGTTTCCCCCTTCAATTTAAAAAAAAATCCTGGTGAAATGGTACATGGCACCCCACCCGATGGTATAATTTTTCTGTGAAGTTTAGAAAAACATCAGAAAAGGAATGTTAAAATCCTGGGACTATATCCCCTAGTGCATCAGAGTAGTGCTTGGTGAATATGGGGAGCATAGGTGGGGTTGCACATTCTTTCTGCTCCCTTGCTACTGCAGGCTCTTGGTGTCTAAATTGTCCCTGGCAGAAATTGGAGCAGCCCCAAAGCTGCCCTGAGATAGAATCATAGAATAGCAGGGTTGGAAGGGACCTCAGGAGGTCATCTAGTCCAACCCCCTGCTCAAAGCAGGACCAATCCCCAGACAGATTTTTGCCCCAGATCCCTAAATGGCCCCCCTCAAGGATTGAGCTCACAACCCTGGATTTAGCAGGCCAATGCTCAAACCACTGAGCTATCCCTCCCCCCTGATGTCAGCAGATACCTTTCCTCAAGGGGCTGCTATGCTGACCCTGCCCTTACATTCCCTTCCTTACTCCCTCTTCCCCATTCTGGGCCTGGCATAGGGCTAGGAGATCCTTAAGGCATCTGTAAGTCCCCCTTGTGCCATTATACTAGTGCAACAGAGACTTGCGGGTGGTGAATCTAGCCATGGTGTTTGAAATGTCCCAGTCTCTTTAAGTATCAGAGGGGTAGCCGTGTTAGTCTGAATCTGTAAAAAGCAACAGAGGGTCCTGTGGCACCTTTAAGACTAACAGAAGTATTGGGAGCATAAGCTTTCGTGGGTAAGAACCTCACTTCTTCAGATGCAAGTAATGATCATTACTTCAGATCATTGTCCAGGATGGGTTGTAGATCACTGATGATGCGTTGGAGAGGTTTAAGCTGAGGGCTGTAGGTGATGGCCAGTGGAGTTCTGTTGGTTTCTTTTTTGGGCTTGTCTTGTAGCAGGAGGCTTCTGGGTACACGTCTGGCTCTGTTGATTTGATTTGATTTGGAGATAGCTGGGAGTGCTGGTGGCGTAGGGTCTGAGTAGGGAGTCCACATATCCAGACAGTCCTTCAGTGAGAGTGCCAATGCCCGAGATGATGGGGCGTCCAGGATTTCCAGGTTTGTGGATCTTGGGTAGTAGATAGAATAACCCCGGTCGGGGCTCTAAGGGTATGTTGATTTGTTCCTGTGTTAGTGTAGGGAGTGTCCTGAGTAGATGGTGCAGTTTCTTAGTGTATTCCTCAGTGGGATCTGAGGAAAGTGGCCTGTAGAATTTGGTATTGGAGAGTTGTCTGGCAGCCTCCTTCTGGTAGTCAGACCTGTTCATGATGACAACAGCACCTCCTTTATCAGCCTCTTTGATGATAATGTCAGGGTGGTTTCTGAGGCTGTGGATGGCATTGCGTTCTGCACGACTTAGGTTATGAGGCAAGCGATGTTGTTTTTCCACAATTTCTGCCTGTGCACGTCGGCGGAAGTATTCTATGTATAGGTCCAGACTGTCATTTCGACCCTCAGGAGGAGTCCATGTGGAGTTCTTCTTCCTGTGTTGTTGGTGGGAGGGTATCTGTGTATCAGTGCGCTGTTCGGTGTTATCTTGAAAGTATTCTTTGAGTCGGAGGCGGCGAAAGTAGGCTTCCAGATCGCCGCAGAACTGTATCATGTTCGTGGGGGTGCTGGGGCAAAAAGAGAGTCCCCGAGATAGGACAGACTCTTCTGCTGGGTTGAGTGTGTAGCTGGATAAATTGACGATATTGCTGGGTGAGTTAGGGGTACCCCTGTTGTGGCCCCATGTGCCAGGCACTCTCACTGAAGGACTGTCTGGATATGTGGACTCCCTACTCAGACCCTACGCCACCAGCACTCCCAGCTATCTCCGTGACACCACAGATTTCCTGAGAAAACTACAATGCATTGGTGACCTCCCAGAAAACACCATCCTAGCCACCATGGATGTAGAGGCTCTCTACACAAACATCCCACACACAGATGGAATACAAGCTGTCAGGAACAGTATCCCTGATGATGACACAGCACAACTTATTGCTGAGCTCTGTGACTTTATCCTCACGCACAATTACTTCAAATTTGGTGACAATATATACCTCCAGACCAGTGGCACCGCTATGGGCACCCGCATGGCCCCACAATATGCCAACATCTTTATGGCTGACCTGGAACAACGCTTCCTCAGCTCTCGTCCACTCACACCCCTTCTGTACCTACGCTACATTGATGACATCTTCATCATCTGGACCCATGGGAAGGAGACCCTGGAAGAATTCCACCATGATTTCAACAGCTTCCACCCCACCATCAACCTCAGCCTGGACCAATCTACACGGGAGGTCCACTTCCTGGACACCACAGTACAAATAAGCAATGGCCATGTTAACACCACCCTATACCGAAAACCCACCGACCGCTATGCCTACCTTCATGCCTCCAGCTTCCACCCCGGACACACCGCACGATCCATCGTCTACAGCCAAGCACTGAGGTACAACCGCATCTGCTCCAACCCCTCAGACAGAGACCAACACCTACAAGATCTTCACCAAGCATTCTCTAAACTACGATACCCACACAAGGAAATAAAGGAACAAATCAACAGAGCCAGACGTGTACCCAGAAGCCTCCTGCTACAAGACAAGCCCAAGAAAGAAACCAACAGACCTTGGGAGGCAGGCCAGTCCTCGCCCACAGACAACCCGCCAACCTTAAGCATATTCTCACCAGCAACCACGCACCGCACCATAACAACTCTAACTCAGGAACCAACCCATGCAACAAACCTCGATGCCAACTCTGCCCACATATCTACACCAGCAGCACTATCACAGGACCTAACCAGATCAGCTACAACATCACCGGCTCATTCACCTGCACGTCCACCAATGTTATATATTCCATCATGTGCCAGCAATGCCCCTCTGCTATGTACATTGGCCAAACTGGACAGTCACTACGCAAGAGGATAAATGGACACAAGTCAGATATCAGGAATGGCAATATACAAAAACCTGTAGGAGAACACTTTAACCTCCCTGGCCACACAATAGCAGATGTTAAGGTAGCCATCTTACAGCAAAAAAACTTCAGGACCAGACTCCAAAGAGAAACTGCTGAGCTCCAGTTCATTTGCAAATTTGACACCATCAGATCAGGATTAAACAAAGACTGTGAATGGCTATCCAACTACAGAAGCAGTTTCTCCTCCCTTGGTGTTCACACCTCTACTGCTAGCAGAGCACCTCACCCTCCCTGATTGAACTAACCTCGTTATCTCCACACTGATTTATACCTGCCTCTGGAGATTTCCATTACCAGTCTCTTTAAGGAATCCTGCTTATGTGTTACCTCCTCCCTGTTACATAAAACTGTGCTCGCCAGGGGAGAGACAGACCACTCAAAGCAGCTGGCAGTAAAATGTCTCCAATGGGTGGGTCTCCAATAGACGTTACTATTATACATCTATTTCTTGTTAAATTTCTTAGTGGAAAGAAACACTAACAAGCATCTACACAACTATTACAAATGTTTTTGAAAAATAGGTCTTGACTTCAGTTCCCCATACTGCATGTATGCAGCTTAGCTGGCAATGATGGCGTCTGTCTTTCTGTACTCTGTGCATCCATTGGTTTGTTACAAACACATTATAGTCTGAAACAGCTGATGATTATATATCTGTCAGCTTCCATGATCGCAAAGAGATCTTTATGGCTGAATTACAAGATGGCAGTCGCTGCTTCCAAGGCAGAGATTCTCAAGGACATTAACGGTCAGCTCCTCATAAAAACTCCTGGCCTTTCTGGCATATGGGATGTGCCAGGGGAGGGGACAGAGACATTCTGGTGGAGTAACTCTTTGGGCGCCATTATTCACTGTCATGTGTAAGAAGAGCCCTGAGATTGCTCTAACTTGGGCTACAGGACAGTTCAGCCGTTGGCAGTTCCCCAGGTTTGTGAGAGGAAGGCAGAAAGGTGACACAAAACAACCAGTGTTACACCTCTGCCCCATAGGTGTACCCAGCACTGTTGTCACATTCCTGGGAACCTGGCCCTAAAACTCATGAAGTAAACTTGGCTTTCATACCTGCCTGACTGGATTAACGAAATGCTTGTAAGTACTGATTCAATGGACCTATTAATAACACAGCATGTTGAAAGGGAATGTTGATAATGTGGATGGGTTTTTGGAAACAGAGGGTTTTGTTTTCCACTTTAGAGGTAAGCTGGGACCAAACTCTTGGATCCGAACACTTAATTACTTTGAAAGTTTAAATCTGGGCCCAAACGTTGCAGGCGATACTGTATCTAATTGATGGAACCAATGCCCCCCAAAACGGACATCCCTTGGCTTTGAGAATGTTTAGATCTGGATTTCAAATTTGGAGCTCAAGACCACTTTTGCTTTAGTTACTTTCATTTATTTGTTGTGCTATTGACCTGACCCATTATTGTTCTCATTTGTGTTTGTTTGCTGGGTCACCCGAAAACTTCATATTCTAGGAAAATTCCAAAGTAGCTTTGAAAAGTGAGTGGGAGATGTACCTGCTTTCAGTAGAGAAATACATGAAAAGATAGAATCACAGAATATCAGGGTTGGAAGGGACCTCAGGAGGTCATCTAGTCCAACCCCCTGCTCAAAGCAGGACCAATCCCCAACTAAATCATCCCAGCCAGGGCTTTGTCAAGCCTGACCTTAAAAACCTCTAGGGAAGGAGATTCCATCACCTCCCTAGGTAACCCATTCCAGTGCTTCACCACCCTCTCGTCATCTGCAAAAGATATGTTGCTCTGTATCATTTGTCTTAAGAGGATTGTCATAACTCATTTCTGTTGATCTTTTTAAATGTAAGTAGGTTGGTTGCTAGATCCTAAAAGCACTGAGGGCAGCAAACTGTTAAGTATGTGAACATGCTGAAAATCTTGTAAAGATAGCGTACTGAATGGGAGGAGCATGGGAAGTACCCACAATTAGTATGGTGATTATTTATATATATCCAAGAGTGGGATAAGCACTTTTCAACAGTGAAATGAATGGGCAGAATTCCTGTACACACATTCTGATGGGTGAATAAATCTATACAGTCTTTTAAAACATTCATTTATTTTAATTATTTCATTTTTAATAAATGGCCATGTGGATTATTCAAATATGTAAGGGTGTTTTTTTGGTGGTGATAGAGCAGATGGAGTTGGACTGGGGAAAAGAAAGTGAGAGCATGAGAAGATGTGGTGAAGGAAAGACAGGCTGATAAGGAGCTGGAGAGGGAAGTATGTGGGAGTGAAGAGAGAGGATAGAAAGGACCAGCACCACAAAGAGAAGGGAACATGGTATAAGGCAGGTGAAAAAACAGCTGCGGGCATTCAGGACTGGTACAGAAAGGTGACAGTAATGAATCTATACTTAGGTGAAGTCTACTGAAATGGGGGCAATGACTCACAGAGGATAAGGCCAGAAGAGATCATCTAGCCTGATCTCCTGCATAACAGACCAGAGAACTTCCCTGAATTAATGTCTATTGAACTAGAGCATATTTTTTAGAAAAACATCTATTCTGATTTAAAAATTGCCAGTGATAGAGAATTCACCACAACCCTGTTCCAATGGCGAATTATCCTCACTTGAAAATGTATGCCTTATTTCCAGTCTGAATTTGTCTAGCTTCAACTTCTAGATACTGGATTTTGTTATACCTTTGTCTGCTAGATTGAAGAGCCCAGTGTAACATTTTTATTTCCCGTGTAGGTACTTAAAAACTGAGATCAAGTCAGCTTTTAACCTTCTCTTTGTTAAGCTAAACAGATTGAACTCCTTGAGTCTGTCGCTGTAAAGCAGGTTTTCTAATACTTTAATCATTCTGATGGCTCTTTGGTGAACCTCTTAAATTTATCAACAACCTTCTTGAATTGTGGCCACCAGCACTGGACAGAGTATCTCAGTAGTGGTTGCACCAGTGCCAAATACAAAGGTAATATCATTTCCCTACCCCTGCTCAATATTCCTCTGTTTATACATCCAAAGATTGCATTATCCTTTTTGGACACATCGTCATACTGGGAACTCATGTTCATGTGAGCCCAAAGTCTTTCTTAGAGTCACTCCTTCCCAGGAGGGAGTCCCCCATCCTGTAAGTATGGTCTTCGTTCTTTGTTCCTAGATGTATAATTTTTAAAATTTTTTTTTACATTAAGCAATATTAAAATACATATTGTTTCTTGCACCCAGCTTATCAACAATCTAGTTCACTTTTATAAGTGACCTGTCCACCTCGTTATTTAACATTATCCATATTTGTGTCCTCTGCAAACTTGATAGCGGTGATTTTGTTTTCATCTAGGTCATTGATAAGAATATTAAATAGCATAGGGCCAAGAACCAATCCCAGCAAGACTTCACCAGAAACACATCTGCTGAACGATGATCCTATGTTTACATTTACATTTTGAGAACTGTCAGAAAATGTTTAATCGATTTAATGTGCCATGTTAAGTATGTACTGTTCTAGTTTTTTAATCAAAAAAATGCTAGTCATGCTAGTACCAAGTCAAACGCCTTACAGAAGTCTAAGTATAACACTATTACCTTTATCAACCAAACGTGTAACTTCCATAAAAAATGTTATCAGATTAGTTTGACATGATCTATTTTCCACAAAACCAAGTTGATTGCTATGAATTATTCTGCTCTCCTATTATTCTTTATTAATCAAATCCTATATCAACCATTCCATTATTTTGCTTGCAATTGATATCAGGCTGACAAAAGCCTATAATTACCTGGGTCATCCTGTTGACCCTTTTTAAATATTGGCGCAACATTAGCTTTCTCCAGTCTTTTGGAAATTGCCCCATGTTCTAAGACTTATTGAAAATAGACATCAACGGTCCAGAGGGCTGCTCAGCCAGCTCTTTTAAAACTCTTGGATTAAAGTTATCTGGACCTGCTGATTTAAAAATGTTTGAATTTAGTAGCTGCTTTAAACATTCTCCTGAGTTACTATTGGAATGGAAAGAGCTTCATCATCATCATATGATATGACTACATCTGTTTTTTCCTCAGATATAGAACAGAAATATTTACTGAGTACTTCTGCATTATTACTGACAATTCTGCCATTTCCATCTAGTAATGGACCAGTGGCATTGTTAGGATTTCTTTTGTTCCTAATATACTTTTTTATTTTCCTTAACTCTGCAGGCTATATATTTCTCCCTGTGTCTTTTTGGGTCCCTTATTAATTTTCTAGCTTCTGATTAACTTGAACTTGCTTTTGTCATATATGGGTTTTGAATTTTTTTTTAAAGCTGCCTTCACTTCACCTCAAGCAGGAATGAAGCAACGAAAGGTAGACAGAGGCTCAGATGATATGTTCCACTGTTGCTGGCTGTGTCCTTCAGGGGAGATGAAGGAGTAGTGGTTGGACCTCTGCCTGGACTCGGTTTCTCTGATCAGATCTCTTTTGGTGAGGGTGGGGGGAAAGTAGGCTGTCCTCGCCAGGGAATGGGATGCAACAAATAGCACAGTTAGTGAGTGCTGACGGTTAGTGCAAATCATGTTGGAGTCACCATTTTTGTTTGTTTTTAATATTTATATTATTGTCTTTTATTAAGACTGCTTTGGGTAATATTTCAGGCATCTCAGTAACTCTGAGAAATAGTTTAAGATGCCAACTCAGCAACATTCTTAAATTCATGCTTAACTTTAAGCATATGAGGGGTCCCATTGAAGTCAATTAGATGAGTCCCCTTTTATGTTTGCTGGAAACAGTTAGTTTGCGGTCAGTTCAGGGTCAGCATAGAACACAAGAGCCAAATCCCTGCTGCTCTTGGCTTTCAGTGTGCAGAGAACAGTTACTTATCTTGGGTCTGTTTAGGTTTTTAGATGGCCTTTCTTACTGCAGTGTTTAAGCACTATTGGCAGTATCTAAATATCACATTTGCTTTATCGAATAGAAGCAAGAGGAGGATTGGGGGAGCAGGACTATGAAATCCCTCAGCTCCTCCAGCACTACATTCATCCTAATCCAATGGTCCCCAAACTTTTTATGTTGCCCCCCCTACAGTAATTAAATCTATCTGCACCACCCCCGCCCCTCCCCGGCAGCTGCGGCCAGGGGCGAAGCCATGGTCAGGACCCAGGGCCGGGAGCCGGGGAGCCATGCTGGTGCTGGAGCGGATCTGGGGACAGAGTGGGGCCGGGTGCCACTCCATCCCCGGGGGACTGGCCTGGGCCCCACTCCCCTTAATGTTCCTCTGTGTCCCCCTCGGGGGGTGCGTCCCACATTTTGGGGACCTCTTTCCCAATCTAATGTTTCAGATGAGTTATGGTTTTATATATGTTTCTAGGAGGTACCATTATAGCCAGGCCCTCTCAGAGGTCCAGAGAGGGCTGGGCCACTTCCGGCTTTTGAGGCCCCAGCCATAATAAAAATAAAAAATGACGACACATGGTCTAATCTTGTGCCATCAGAACTGATATATTTTGAATAATATTTATGAACATTCTTAACTCTTTAATATGATAATTTTTTGGTTAACTGATACAGATTTTATGTCTTTTACCAAATCACATCTCTTATTTGCTTAAATTTGCAGTTCTAAGCTGAGAGAGTGGGTCACATTTTGGTCCGATAGGGATGTGCATAAAAACAAGTTGCGAAATTTATCAAATGCCAAAAAATTAACAAGTGTCTAAATTTGAGGCCCCCTTTGAGCTTGAGGCCCAGGCCAAATGGCCCTCCTGGCCCCCCCGCCCCGATTGGCCCTGATTATAGCAGAAGAATTGTACAGATTATCCAGAATTTGGGATGAGGTGCAGATGGTCCATGGTTTCTGGAGTTCTAGCAGTATGACTAATCTCCTGCTCCTCAGTTTAAAGAGCTGGGTAAGGACACTGAAGTAAGGAAATACTGTGCCTGAAAAACGACACTGAGTGAAAGCTCTACTTTCATCCCCTGCCCCCATTGTCTGTGTTAACATTCTTTAACTGCTCCCCAAATTACTAATGCTTCACATTGCTTAATCCATTCTGCTGTAATAGCTTTATGAGATTAAACTCCCCATAGAGCAAGTGAGGAGCAGTGGGATTCTCACACTGCCTTTTGAACAGCCAGTAAAGACAAAATAAATGGTTAACAAACTAGAACAAATTCAGTTTTTAGGTGATCCGCTTTTCTTAGCTGTCCTAGACGATGTAACTGCAGATGGAATGCAAGTGTCCCTATTATTCCTTGGTTAAAAAATGCCTTTTAAGCAGCCTGAAGAAATTCCTGAGGCAAAAAAAAGTCGTAACAATAAAAAGTTCTCCCCCCCTCCCTTTTTATGTGTTACTAATTGCATCGTGCTGACTGCAGGGACAGTGTGATGAAAACCTGAAAACTTTATTTTCGTTTTGCTTTATTTTTGACTAAGCCATAGGTGAGCCAGTAACAGTCCTTTATGAAGCATCTCCCAGAGCGTTGATCCTTAATGGCTGATTTTTTTTTTTTTTTTTAGTAAATCTAATTAACTATTTGAAGTATTTCGTCAAGAGGCTCCCGATTACTACACTCACGCAGTGGGTGGCTCTTTTAGATTCTCTTAAAAACTCAGTTACTTCACAGCATTCTTAAAATCCTAGTCTGCTGGAACAATTTGAATTTTGTTATTAGAGACTGCTGGAAATCATAATTCAATAAAGACCAACTCATTTAAAAATGCTTCACGCTGAGCATGCATTAGGTAACTTAGGAGACACAGAAAAACATATACTAATATTCAGGTCTACACAGGAAATTGGAATGGCACTGAGCAGTTGGAAGAAGGCTTTCTGTTTTTTTGTGTTTTTTTTTTTAAAGAAGCTGCAGCAAGATTGGAAGGAATGTATTTTTTGTAAGCAAATTTATTCCTTCCCCCTCCCCAGTTCTCCCCCCCTTTGGTTGAAACATTGGCTTTTGTCCAAGAAGAATAGAAAAACATAGCTGGGGAGAGTGAAAATATTTTTGATCAACATTTCTATAATAATTTTACAGATAAATAAGGACACTGACATGTTCCTTTTCTTAAATTCCTTTGCATGTCTCCTGTTACTTGTGTTGAATGAGCTTGGGAGTTTTAAATATCTCTAATGCCCCTTCTCTCATTCTGTCTCTCCTGCTCCCTTTATGGCAATGGTATTATGGCCATAGAATATATAGTCTTGCCATAGGGGAATGTGTTTCCTGCTCGGGTTTTTTAACTACATCTGCAGACTGCAGCTGCAGCAGTCTTTGAAAAATACCGGCCTTAGGAAAGATTGTCATTTTCTAACAATGAATTCTTCTTCACAGGGCACTATACTATTTCATTCCTGCCTCACACTGTCCAGCATCAGTCCCCTGCATTTCATTTGCAGCTCAAATTTACCATATGACATATGCAGGAGTATTTTTTCCCCCAAAACTTTTTTTTAGGAGTTTGTCGTTAGAATCACATTTCCTGACAACATCACAGGTTTCCATCCTTGTCTCCATTCTCCTGTGTGCTCCTCTGTTCTGAGACTTGCATATCCCTTCTGTTTGTCCCTTTCATCTCCTGATCCCAGGTCTATGCCTAACTCATTTCAATTCTCTGCATAACTTGGGTTCAGAAAAGAATTGTTTTGTTTTCACCTGTATCCTTTTGCAGCCTTCTGCTCCCACTTTTTCTCTCTCTCCTTCTCCCCACTTTTACCACTTTTTAAAAAAAAATTATTCCTCATCAACTTTTTAAATCATACAAAATAACCAATATTAATTCTTCCTCTCTGTTTTGGGAAGAGCTGAAAATAAGAACTGGATTCCCTTCTTTCTTCCTCTCTTTTCTGGCTAATGTTGGATCAGTGGGGCTGCATTGTCTCTGAAGATGATGACCAGATGGGGAAAGGAGCTAAAGTAAAAAATAGTTCTGTGTATTAGCAGTCCTCTGTATACAGTCGTTTTTGGAATAGGATTGGCCTGGCTTGAATACTTTCATAAAATTAAGCTGACTTCTAACAGCTAGGGCAGAATACGGAGTTCCTTAACTAGGCAAAATGCCCATTGAAGTAAATGGTATAGTGCCAGGGTTGGGCCGTTAGCTAAAACCCAGTTTAGAATGCTTCACGCACAGGAGTACACTTCCACTGAGCTTTACACCATTACACAGTACATTATTCCAGACATATTTTGTACTTGTAACCCATGGAGGGCCAGGGGGGCATTTGATTATTGCATTGTTCTCTCTGAGGCAAAATCGTTTTTCTTTCCTCCTCTAGGTTAAGATACTGGGAGTGAACCATAAAGGATTAACTACATTATGTTTTAATTCACTATTTCTAATATTTCCATTAAATGAAAGCAGAAGGGAACCTGAGTCTGTTACCTTCTGATTCATGTGGGTGTTTCTTGTGACAATCAATGTCATTTTTAGATTTTTAGGGTCTTTTTCAGCATTTCTTTCTGTTTCCTTTATATTGATGATCTCAGGAAAGCAGGTCAAATATATTGGGGGAGAGCACTGAAAACTTTCTCTGCTCTGCCCATCCGTTCAGTGTTTCTGTTCCTGTTCATTTTCTAAAGTGTTACATGTGGAATACATGTGTCTTTCTGCTGCAGTACTATGGCAGAAAAAAAAACACAGAAGGAAATCAATAAACACCTGTTATTCCCAGATCTACAGTTATTTGGGCTCAAAAGTGCCTGCAGGCAAAGTTAAAACAAAAATCCCAGTAAGTCTATATGCCTTCACAGATTTTTTTTTTTTTTTTTTTGCCTGCATGAGGTTTTTTTAATATATTTATTTCATTTTGTTTCATCTTATTTTATCCCAGAGTGGACCCTTCACTTCTGTTGTTTTACTGCCCCGGATTTATTCTCTCCCATGTATAGTCTCCCCCCGCCCCTTCCCTCCTGCACCATATTTTGTATTCAGTAGAGTGGAGATTTTTCAAATGGCTGAAGAATTCAACCTTGCTTTAGTAGCCCTTACTTCTTTCTCGGCAGGTTTCCTAAGTTAGGTTGCCCCCTGCTGCTTTAGTTCCATTAAAATAAAGCTGGATATAAAATATGTTTTGGGACCTGCCATTAGAAAAGTATATACTCAGTGTAATCTACTGGAACGAAATCACTTGAAAGCAGGTTTGAATATAGAAATAAATAGTAATATAGTAGCAGATAAATAAATAGTTGGTGTGATATGGTTATTTTTTTTTTAAGTAATGAACATATTAAATATGAATCCTTTTTTCCCCAGAAAGAAAATGTTTTGGAAAAAGTCTTTTGAGCAATTTATAGATTGACAAAAAATGAGTGTGAATCATACGTACAATATAATCCTGTTGAACAGACACTTGTGTTTTACCAAAGTGACATATTATTAACTAGATGGGTGAGGTAATATCTTTTTTGGACCAACTTCTTTTGGTGAAAGAGACGTGCTTTTGAGCTACCTGAACAAGAGCTCTGCATAGCTCAAAAGCTTGTCTCTTTCAACAACAGAAGTTGGTCCAATACAAGATATTACCTCACCCACATTTTCTCTTTAATATCCTGGAACCAACATGGCTACCACACTGCAAACATATTCTTAACTTTCTTTACCAAGGGTTGAGGCCCTTGAAGTTTTATAAAATATATGTTTATTTTCTACACGGTTCTATTATTGTGAGATCAGCGTCAGACTGCATTTTATCATTGGTGAACTAAGAGTTTAATGTATTTCTTTGTTTATCTATGACATCACTACAGTGAAGGCTCACCATTTGTTCCTGTTACAAATTCCTAGGCCCCAGTCCTGCAAAGATTTATGCACTTTGAATAGTCCTATTGAAATCAGTGGGATTCCTCACTGCATGCAGTTAAACATGGACATTTTGTAGGATCATGGCCTTGTTTTGGGGCTGGGATTAGAGTATTATTGTAATTCAGGCCATGTCTACACTACAGAGTTAAGTTGACTTAAGTTACCTTGATGATCATAAACTGTTGTAATGACATTGCTTGTGCATGTCCACACAACGCTCCTTGTGTTGGCGGAGCGTGTCCATAGTTGGTGCTCTAACATCGACCGAGAGAGTAGTGCACCATGAGTAGCTATCCTACTGTGCAAATTGCCACCTTCTCCCACTAGGAGTTATGGGAATTGATCACAGTGTAGAATGGGGGCAGGATCACCATCCCATGATGCAGTTTTCTCCGTCCCATAATTCCAAGGGCTTCCGATTGTGTTTTGTGCTGCTTTTCAACTACCCAGTAAACTTTGGACCCGCCGTCTCTGCCTGAAAACATGGATCTTGCCCTGCTCTGCAGTCTGGTGATGAGCATTATGAACACAACGCGGCTGGTCCTGCAGCATTTCATGAGCTGTGACTCTGAACAGGAATCCCTGGTGCCTGCCCTGCAGTGTGCCATGGAAAGAAACAATTCAAGATTGATGTTTGCATTCAAGGGGCAGCTAAACACAGTGGACAGTTACTATTGGGCTCGGGAAACAAGCACCAAGTGGTGGGATTGGATTATGATTCAGGTATGGGATGACGAGCAGTGGCTGCAGAACTTTCATATGCACAAAGCCATCTTCCTTGAACTCTGTGTCGAACTCGCCCCCGCCCTATGGCACAAGGACACCAAAATGAGAGCGGCCCTAACGGTGGAAAAGCGAGTGGCAATCGCTGTGTGGAAGCTGGCAACTCCGGACTGCTACCGGTCAGTTGCTGAATCAATTTGGAGGTGGGAAGTCCATTGTGGGGGTTGCAGTCATGCAAGTGTGCAGAGCTATTATTCACCTTCTGCTATGAAGGACTGTGCCTCTGGGCAATGTGTGGGAAATAGTGGATGGCTTTGGGGCAATGGGATTCCCTAACTGTGGCGGGGCGATAGATGGCACACGTATCCCAATTTTGGCCCCAGACCATCTTGTGACAGAGTACACCAACAAAAAGGGTTACTTCTCTATGGTATTGCAAGGTGCTTGTGGATCACCAGGGTTGTCTCACTGACTTCAACGCAGGGTTGTCAGGGAAGGTGCATGACGCAAGATTCCAGTAGGGGATGTGGAAGTGCCCGTAATGATCCTGGGAGACCCAGCCTAGCCCTTGTTCCTGTGGCTCATGAAGCCTTACACTGGAAACCTTGACAGCAGCAAGGAGCACTTCCACAACAGGCTCAGCAGGTGCAGAATGGGGGTAGAATGTGCATTTGGCAGATTAAAGGGTTGTTGGCACTGCCTTTTTGGCAGTGAGGAAAATATTCCCATGGTCATAACAGCCTGCTGTGCTCTGCATAACATTTTTGAAGCCAAGGGGGAAAAATTTCCCCAAGGGTGGACCGTTGAGGTGTATCACCTGGTGGCTGATTTTGAGCAGCCAGACACCAGGGCTGTTAGAGGGACTCAGTGGGGAGGCTATTCGAATCAGGGGGGCTTTGAAGCAGCATTCTGACACTGAGCCCCAGTAATGTGTCTTTCTGCAATTAATTAAATAATGCCTGGCTCACTTGCCACATTGAATGACCCACAAAATGATTCCTGCCTGAACATTAATTATAGTCTGCAAATGTGCTGATTGCCCCTGTGTATGAATTTCTGTTGCAACCACCCTGTCTAGGTCACAAATAAAGAATCACTGTCTTTGTAAGCCTAAATTTTTATTAAACAGCAATATACAAATTAACATTTCTTACAAGGGACATGACAGTGAGCAGCACTCTCTGAAGTGAGGATCTCACCGCTGTGTGTAACTCCAGCTATCATGGAAAACGTCCCTAGGGGTGGAGTGCAAGGGATACTGTGACGGCCCAGGAACTTGAGGAATGTGTGTGGGGAGTTTGGGGAGGGCAAGGAAGGCAGTGCGATATGGGCTGCAGGGGAAGTCGAGCACACGTGTTCTGCCTGCAGCGCAATCAGGGACCTTGGGATATCTGTTTGGTCCTCCATGAACTTTATTATCTGCTCCTGGGCCTGTCTCTTCTGCTGGCTACCCACTTCTAGTTTCTCGTTTATTGTCTCTCTCCATGCTCTGTGCTCGCTATCGGCCTGATATGACTATTGCAGCATTTCGTGAAACATATCCTCCTTACTCCTTGTTCGCCTTCTTATCTGATGGAGGCGCTGCGCCGGTGTGTAGGAGCTGGCCCTCAAGGGCACATCTGCAAAAGCAGAAGAAACAATACACAGAATCAATTGTGTGCACTCTCAGTCTTGAATCATAAAAGTTACATACACCTCTTTCTTACTTTCCTTTGGCAAGCATGCAGCATGGCCACAGCACTAAGAAACATAAGAACTAAGAAACCCCCAAAACGCCACGCAAACAGCTGCCTTAGAAAATGCCTCACTAATAGATTTACTGTGGAGTGCTTCTGAAAGTAAATAAGCTGTGTCTTAGTCAGGCCAATGCAGGGTACATAGCAGCATTCTAAATTCCTCTTGAAAATTTGTTAGGCCAAGCACAAAATCTTATCTGTGACCTAAACCTTGATGATGAATAAATTTATATTTACTTATATATAAGAATATTAATCTGCCCCAGACAGACAGGCCATGGCTGCTGGCTAAGTCAGTATCTCATTCTTTCTAGTTTGTAGCACGTTTGCTAGGCGATACAAAGGTCACCATTAAAAAAAAAAAAGTCAGAGTTTTTCAACAGTTACCATACTGTTGTTTCAAAGAGACATTTTTTCCCGGGACTTAAAGAAGAAAATAACTGTGTTGTTGTCTTTTAGTTTCATTTTGGTTTCAGTATTTTTTAACATTTAAAAAAATAAATTTGAATATTTTTTAACAAAAGTGGTTTTGAACCACAAATAGAAATATTTCATTGAAAAATGTTGAAACAAAACATTTTGACTTTTTTTCTGATATATTTTTTTTTGACACAAACAATTTCAGTGAAACTGACTCATTTGCTAATTTGGTATAATCAAATCTGCATTTTTGACCAGTTCTTCTTGTGGTAACTGTGGGTGAAGCAACTTACTGTGCTTTGTGAACCGTATTTTATACCAGGCCTTTGATTCTTGAAAGCTGTCAGTTGTCTGGTAAGATAGACATTGTTCCCACCACAAAGAATATGCTACTTACTCTCCCTTGCCATTCTATGATGTGTTATTGCAGTATTCATTCAGAGGGTATGTTATGTGCAGAATTTATAACTCATAGAATTTTTCCATACTGTATTCTTTGCCATTACTGTCTATATGGGTGGCCTCTGGCTTCATGATCCTTTTCCCTGTAGGAGTCAGTATGCCTATTCTTTATTGCGATTAAACACACCACCATCTTCCCTGTGACAGACTCATAACCACGCCTTCCTTGTGTGGGAAAGAGAGCCACAAACAACTGGTGCCCATCCTGACTGAAATAGCTAATGCTTCGTTCAAAGAAGAAGAAATCTTCCCATACTCTTTCAAACATGCAGTGGTCCGAACAGCACTGAAGAAACCAATCCTGGATACTTCAGTCCTAACCAACTACTGTCCAGTGTCAAACCTCCCCTTCCTGAGCAAACATATATAACTTGTAGTTGGCCTTCTGCTAGCTTAATCTAACTGAACCTAACACTGTAGATCTGGCATGATTTGGATTCAGGCCAGGACGTGGAATTGAAACTGCTTTACTGGCGCACGATGGATGATCTTCTTGTTTCAATAGACAGAGATCAGACATCCATTCTCATCCTCCTGGCTTCTCTGCAGCTTTTGACACTGACCATGTGGTACTGCTGCATTGCCTGAGAGCTGACAGGGACTCAGCATAGTGCATTAAAATGGTTGAGTCCTCCTTGGAGGGATGAATCCCATGAGCCGTGATAGGAAACTACCTCTACCACAAGACCCCTCACTTGTGGAGTTCCACTTGATCAGTTCTCTGTGGTAGATGTTGAAAAGGACCAGTAGTCATGGACTCAAATGCCAGCAATATGCAGATTATACACAGTTCTTCCTGTCCTTCGCCACATGCAGCCACACTACTACTGCTAAGATGGCCCAGTGCTTGGATGAGATCATCTCATTGATGAACAGTTGAAGCTGAAGAAAGTATTTGGAAGAGTTTGCAGCCATGGTACAGTCTCCTTTGGTTGAACTTTCACACCCACATTTGGTTAATTCAGTCCTGAGTCTAGGAGTACTCTTGGATTCCTTGCTGATGCTGAGGTCTCACATAGCAGCATCTGTGAACAATGCTTCCTGCCATTTCCAGGTGGCTAGGAGACTCTGTTCCCTCCTGGTAGATGAAGAACCACGCCTCAGTTATTCATGCTTTCATCACCTTTGGGCTGGTCTACATCAGTGCAATATACTTGGGCATGAAACCTTCAGCACTTGGGAAACTCCATTTATTACAAACCAGTGCAGTGCCTCTTCTCAGCAACACAGGCTACCACAAGCACATCATACCTGTCCTCTGCTCTCCGCGCTGTCTTCCCACAGAATTTTGAATCAGGTTCAAGGTCGTAATCCGTATCTTCAACGTGCTCCGTGGGCTGTGCCCGAGTTACCTAAAAGACCATCTAAAGCTCTGGGACAAAGACCGTTGTTGATAACTCTCTGCTCCTGTGGCACAATGGAACTGTGATAGTGTGTTCACCCCACACCAGCCCTGAAGGAGTTAGGATGGCTCAGAAGGGGCCAATTAACCTTCTAGGCCACACCACGGGGAGAGTTAGGCTTGATTGATAAGACTAATTGATGATGAAACCCAGCTGCACGGGGCAGGCTGAGCTTGTATAAAGCAAGGAAGTTGTGAGCAGCAGTGGGGTTGCAGGAAGAGATTCTGCAGTTGCTCTCTGGGCACAGAGAGGCAGGTAGGAGGAAACCCAGGGGTGAGCAAAAGCCCTGGATCCTGCCCCTGATGGAAGGGGTATCCCCAGAGGTGTTGCCTGGGAAAGGCAGAGTAGGAAGAAGCCCAGGGAAAGAGCAGCAAGGGTTGAATCATAGAATCTTAGGGTTGGAAGGGACCGCAGGAGGTCATCTAGTCCAACCCCCTGCTCAGAGCAGGACCAACCTCAACTAAATCATCCCAGCCAGGGCTTTGTCAAGCCTGACCTTAAAAACCTCTAAGGAAGGAGATTCCAACACCTCCCTAGGGAACCCATTCCAGTGCTTCACCACCCTCCTAGTGAAAAAGTTTTTCCTAATATCCAACCTAAACCTCCCGCACTGCAACTTGAGACCATTACTCCTTGTTCTGCCATCTGGTACCACTGAGAACAGTCTAGATCCATCCTCTTTGGAACCCCCTTTCAGGTAGTTGAAAGCAGCTATCAAATCCCCCCTCATCTCTTCTGCAGACTAAATAATCCTAGTTCCCTCGCCTCTCCTCATAAGTCATGTGCTCCCACCCCCTAATAATTTTTGTTGCCCTCCGCTGGACTCTTTCCTATTTTTCCACATCCTTCTTGTAGTGTGAGGCCCAAAACTGGACACAGTACTCCAGATCAGGCCTCATCAATGCCGAATAGAGGGGAATGATCACGTCTCTCGATCTGCTGGCAATGCCCCTACTTATACAGCCCAAAATGCTGTCAGTCTTCTCGGCAACAAGGGCACACTGAGACTGTGTAGACCTCGGCTGCTGATGATAGGGTACATGGGCTGGAACCTGGCATAGTGGGTGGGCCCAGGTTCCCCTACCAGCCACTGGGGAAATGGCTGAGACTGGGAATTACAGAAGATTGCCTGAGATGGCACATGGGCAGATTGTCTGGTGGGACTTGGATACCCTAGAAGCGGAAACCTATAGTGATCTGGTCAGAGTGGAATCATGAAGAGACAACACCCTAAGTCCTGCCGAGTGGGAAGGCCTGGTGATGAGCAAACGACAGAAGGGGATGTTAGACCAGACCCAGCGGTGAGTGAACCATGTTACAGGAATGCACAACAATAAGAGTAAAGCTTGTCTGTGAGGGAGTCAGCAGTCCAAGATGGTGGAATGAACTCCCTCAAGAACTAAGGACCTTCACAAACCTCACAATTTTCTGCTCCAAGTGTAAGTTACATTTCTTTGTCCTTGCCTCCACTAATGTAAACATGTAACTACAGGGGTGTGTGTGTAGGTTTTTTTAAAATTATACTATATATATATATATATATATACCTAAAAGACTATATAGATATATATATCCTCCTTTCTCTCTGTGGGGAGAGGAAGAGAGAACAAACAACATGTGATAGATGTGCAGTTGTGTTGCTTAATTCACTATAGGAAGGTGCTCAAATACTACAGTGATAACCATGGTATAGAACAGAATAGAACCTAGGGGCCATTGTGGACTCTTCTTCTCACACTTCTCACATATAAGCTATGTCCAAGTCCTGCCACTATTGATTCACCACATTGCTAAGATATGAGCTCACTCTTCTTTCTATCCAAAAGCTCTCATCCTCTGTTACTGAAAGCTCCTCTTCTCCAGCCTCTCTAGCACCCACAACTCCTTCCATTAGTCACAAAATGTATTGCTCAGATCATCTTCCTTTCCTGTTGAGCTGGGCACATTACTCCCTTCTCTGAGTCCCTTCATGGGCTCCCCCTTCCCCACCATATCAGTTTCCAGGGCCTTCACAACTCTGCCCTTTCCTGCTCATTCACCCTCATCTCTTATCTCTCTCATATCATCTTGATCATCAGTGATGCCATGCCTGCATTAACAATGCCTTTGTTTGCTTTTCCCACAATTGTATTCATGCTTTCTTCCATGCTACTTCTGCACATGCCCTTCCTGAGCTAATGCAAACTACCACTACTTCCAAATTCAACTCACTCCTTAAGATCCACTTTTGCCAATGATGTCTACAAGAAACCAGTCAATTAAAACATTAATTTCTTCCCCCTCTCTAGTAGCTAGACCCCTTTTTGCATTATGTTTGAAATTAGTTTGTAAGCTCTTTGGAGCAAAGGCTATGAGATGCCTAGCACTGTCTTCAGCACTGAATAATAAAAACAATAATTAATAAATTATTAGGAACCCTGGGATTTTGGCCACAGCCTTTCTGCAATGTGCTATTTTAGAAAAATAGTCCTTTTTGCTCAGCAGAAAATATGTTATTGTCCCGGTTCTATTACTGCATCAAAATACTTTCCTGAAGTCTCTCTCTCTAATTGTTCTTTGGAAGAGCATGTTCTTTGGAAGAGCCTCCTCATCCCCCCTCCAACTTCTGTGGGGAGTTCCTGAGGGCCGTGTCCTTGGTCCCTTCTTTTCTCCCTCTATGCTTTTATCTATGGGTAATCTCATCTACAAAAACAAATGCAACCACCATCTCTGGGTTGACCACTCACAGATCTACCTCTCGACTCTATACTGCCTCCTTCTGTCCAAACATAAATCTCACCCTGTCTGGTGACATCTTCTCATGGATATGTACCCAACACCTAAAACCCAGCATGGCTAGAAGAGAACTCTTCATCTATGCCAAAGCTCTCCCCACTACTTCCTCTTTCAATCTCTGTGGACAACACCACCATTAAGCCCATTACTCCAGCTCGTAACCTGGGTGTCATCTTCAACTCAGATCTCTCTCTACAGCTCTCATCCAGGCTATGTCTAAGTCTTGCAAATTTATTCTAAATAACATCTCTAAGGTACAGCCTTTCCTATGCACTCACAGAGCTAAACTCTTGTTCAGGCTTTCATCATCTCACTTCTTGATTACAGCAACATCTTTGTCTCTGGCCTTGACAAATGCAATCTTGCCCTGCTCATATTCATTTAGAATGCGGCTGCAAAGATCATTTTCCTAGCCCGTTGCTTTATCCATGTCTCTTGTCTCTTTGCATCCTTCCACAGGCTCCCCCTTCTCTCACATCATACATGAGCTACTTATGTTCACTTTCAAGGCCATTCTCAGCCTGTCCTCACCTTACCTCTGACCTCTTGTTCACTACTGAGATGTTCTTGTTTCTATACTTTCAGGACTCTGGTGCCATATAATTCAGCATTTCTCTGCTCACCCTCACTCTTGTAATTACATTTTTCAAATCTCCTGTTGCACCTGGTCATGTGAGAAAGAATAGTCTGAGATGCTTTGAGTGCAGGGGAAGACTCCTGGCTAGGTTGTTGATGCCATGTGTTTAGTGTTTCATAGCTAATGTATTTTCTTCCCTGTTGTGTCAGGTGGGTTTTTTCGTTTTATCTTATTCCTGTAAAATACTGGTGCAGTATGAGCACTGAGTTCACCCTTAAATCATTCATTCAGTTTGCATATACACTCTACATCTTCCAAGCCCAAGAATGACTAGGGCTTATTTCAGCCAGTGCATGAGACCACTGTTCCAGGCATTTTCTTGTTTTAAAATACTATCTGCTAAATGTTTTGAAGACTGCTTCTAGATCTTGGGAGGAGTAAAATAATTGTATCTGTCATTTTAACACAAGTATGCTATCTGAGGGGGGGAAAGGAGCTGGTCTGGTCTGTACACATTTCAATTTTATATCAATAAGGACTAAACTGACTCGTGAGAGCTGTTTAATCTGATATGGTGCTTCTATTGTGCACATAAAGTAATAGTCATATAATTTTAATATGCTAAATTACTGTATGTGTTATAGTAACACGACTGAAATGTTTCTGAGCAGCACCAGAAGAGAGAGGCGTTTAATTTTCTGACTTCCTGCTGAATGAAGAACGGAAAATGTGTTGATTTAACTCTAAAAAAATGCACAATAGATGGGGGTGGAAGGGGTGCCCCTGTACCATATCTAATTTCATTAGGAAATTGTAAATGGCAAAATGATGAAGAGGTAACATTTCAAAGGGCTGGCAATGCACGCATTTTGTGTAACATTAATCATGTGCTTTTAATTTTTCTACAGCATTGCTCTACAGTGTGTATTCCTGTTTTATGATTCTTGGAGAGCTGGGTTACAGTATTAAGACATACATGTTTTGCTTGCCCTGCTGGGAAGATAGACATTTCTGAAGTACAGCTGGAATTTCAGAAAATGTACTTTCTGGAATGTTGTGATGTCATTCTGTAGTGGCAAAGTGGGATCCTAAACTGCCACTGCTATCCTAGTTGAAACTCAAGAGCCTAACTCAAAAAGGCCCCAACCCAAAAGAATGAAATTTATGGCCATGTGTCTGAGGTTTTGTTACTTTCTGCTAAACGCTTCCTCTCCCTCCCGGCCATCTCTCATTTTCTGCTTCGTCCTTTCATAGGCTGTTCCTATTCCATGCTCTAAAGAGGGTAAGAGTTGTCTCTACTATGGTAATTAAGCTCCCAGGAAACAGCCTCATTAGATTAATAAAGAGTAAATAAAGCAGACAAGGACACACTTTTCTTTCCAATAGCTCAAGGCAGTTGAGCAATGAAATTAACATCCCACCCACTTGCCCACCCACCTACATATACATAGTTTACAGTATACCTACACAAGCACAGTATGAAATAATGATCGTTTGTTGTAGAAACTGGAGTTCTATTTTAATCTCTTGTTTCCACTCACTGGTAGCTTTCAGAGGACTTTTGTTATGGGGCTGAAACTTTCCAGTCTTGGTCTCCGTTCACAGATGAAAACTTTTTTTAACGTTTGAAGGAATTACTTCAGTTATTTTTAAGTTATAGAAAAGTTAAATCTTAATTTTTAAAAATGTAGTGACTTGCTTTTGCTCACCAATGTCAGAAACAACTGAATCAATAAAAGCTCCTCCAAACTTGGGCCCTGATAGTGCCACCGGATCCACATGGGCAGACCCTGTGTGCATGGGGCACCTCATTGACTTTTGTGGGGTTCTGCACAGGTGAGTTTCCAGACTGGGTCTTTAGCAGTTGCATATACTTTATGGGAAATAGTTTCCTGGCTGTGTTTGAAGAGAGAAACTTAAGTTGAAAACTTGTCTAAATTAGTGAAAAAGCACTTTTGAGCTGGCGCAGTGGTCATCTCCTAGAATTATCAGCATAACAGAGCACCTTGACCTTCTTTGTGACGTCTGCCATTCTGCTGGGAGCATTGTATGTTCTTCCTGTCTGGGACAGGTGGAGGCTTCTGTTGCAGATGACAATTTACATGAGAGAGATTATAAATGTTTTATTAAAACACACCCAACAAAATCCATCAAAAAACAAAATGATTTTTTTCTTTTGTGAAGCGGTGGCACTTACAATATATTCCAGTATGAAGTTGTTCTATTAACCCAGCCTTGCCGAAAACAGTCTCTAACCAAACAGTAATAGAAGCAGCAGCAGTGGAGTGAACTCATCCCTACCCAACCCCTGCAAAATGTGACCTGTAGTCTCAAGAGCCCTTTCATCTCAGTGAGGTGTGACAGAACACAGTTGGAACCATTTTAAAAGCTAAAATTCATGGGCAGTTTCTTGTTTCTTTTCCTGACTTAATTCTTCATAAAAATTAAGAAAAACAATACCTGGAAAAACAGTTAGTCCAAAGTTACAATGTAAACATATCCCAACACACCAGAAAATGCAAAAGTTAGGACTGTTAGTAACATGCAGCCCATGTTGCATGTAGATGTTCTCATAGTTTCTAGTTTGGCAAGTCAAGTGGTGACTCTACTCTGTATGTTAAATAAACAACGACAGTAAAGGTGGGGGTGAGTGGCCTTCTCACTTGACCCCAACTGCTCTATGTGTATATTCAGGCAGCTCATCTTACTTTAGTCACTAAAGTTCCTGTTTTCTGGGTTTTTTTTACTCCTGATAGCCTTGCAGAAAAAATGCAGGTGAGAGGGATTCTATTCTTTCGTGTGCATTTCTAATAGAATCACTTACTACGTTCCTCCTAGCCATAATCAGTTGAAGGAAATGAGACCTGTGCATGTGTCACTTAGGACTGGTGAATATAGCAACCTCTCTGAACTTCGGTGCATCTTGACTTGAACGTAGTACAGTAACGCAGATGAGATTTTGAATTGTTGGCTGTTCTTTTAAACAGTTAGTGTAAAAATGGATTATAATCATATATGTCTATCTCCTGAAATAAAAATCTCCTTTTTATTTAAACGATTGCAGCCAACATGAAGAAATTTGTGACCAAAATATATGTTTGAGTTAAATGTGCGTGACAGTTTTGAGTGAAAGGAAAAAATTAATGTCCACTGGAATCTGGCAGTACATTGACTTCTGTGCTTCAGCTAGTAGTGGCAGATTGATTCGAGTCAGTCAAGTCATGGTTTGAAATAAACGTAGTAGAGTTTTCCATGTGTTCATTATTTCAATGTATTAAAAAGGAATTAAAACAATCAATACTGCTCACCCCTTTTAAAACATTAGATTAAAACCACACTTTTGAACAGCATTCCTTGTTACACAATGGCCACAGCTGAGGCAGGATAGCTCATTGAAAGTGCATGCATAGATCTCCTTAGCTTTTTCAGCAGACAGACTGTGATGGGAGAATGAAATTAGCAGTAAAAGTATTAAAATATTGATAGCAATCATTCCATGTCCAGGCTTTGCCAATTAATTATTAATTTTACCTTGAAGGTTAGTGTTAGAGTCAGACTTTGCTTTATCATGCCTTCACTTGGCAAGATGTTTGACTTTATTTTTTAAACATTATCGGGTGTCCAGCAAATAACTCTCATTTTATGTGGTTAGCTGTTGGAATTTACTTTGTATGGCTTCATAAAATGAGAGAAAATATTGTGTTCTGAAGGCTTCAGAGAAGAGATACCGGTATATTAGCATTGCCTCTGTCATGTATCTGTAGTTCCTATGGATCTGTTTATCCTATTCTACTTCCCTTAACATAATTGTTGCTTTTTATATATTAGGGAGAAACTTCCTAAAATATACACAGTAGGTAAATATTTTTATATTGTGTGCTCAGAATAAACAGAAAGGGTACAATGTGAAACTTTTTTTGCTGTAAAACAGAGGAGCCCTGTAGTTTTAAGGAGGGATAGAATGCCTCATTTGAGCAGGACTAACTTTTGAACCTGTCCCCAAACTTCTCTATTTCTGCTATGCAGTGAACAGAATGTGTGACTCTTTCATTTTGTTTGGTGAGATTTGGAGATTAGAGTAGAAAGTGTTATCCACTGGTTGGTCTTATATAAAATACCATTGAACAGTTTGTTAAGATGGTGCACCACAATATTTTCTTTTAAATAAATGTTGTGTGTGTCGAGCTATTGCCTGTTTTATCCTTCTTAAATACACGTACTTGGGGAAATCTTATTTAAATGAATCTACAACTACAAAAAGAATAAATGCTTTAACAAAAAAAGTATTAATATGAACACAATTCATATGACATTGTATTTGTAAGTTTCTTAAACAAGGCAAGCTTCTTAATGCTGCCTTTAGTTTTATAGTGAAATATGTTTATTTCTTTACTATAAGTCTAGGTATTCCTTTGGGCTCCAAATATAGAAGCACTTACGCATGTGTGTAACTTTACTCTTGAGAAGTCCCACTAGCTTTAGTGGGGGACTATGCATATGAGTAAAATTATGCATCTACATAAAAGTTTGCAGGATTGCAGCCTTGGTTTGGTGGATTTGCGTTTCCTGTATTGCATTAAAAAGATGTTTCCTTCATCTTAAGGGGAAATACCTTGTTCTCTCCTGCATCCTTTGTAAATTTTAGAAAACTTTTTAGAGACTCTGATTCCAAAATGAACCAATTTAAGAGGTCATCTCACAAGACCTAATAGAACCCAGTGATTCTGAAAAGCTGAAGCCCCCAAAGAGATTTAAAAAAAAAAAAATTGTTTTGGACATGTTAAAATAAAGTGAGGATGTTGACAAATTATCAGTGTTGTATGCATCGGAATTCAATCTCTTTAGGATCTTTTAAGAAAATGTAAGAAAATTAGCTTTCTTTCGCAAGTCACATCTTGCTTATGAATTCTGATAGCCCCAAGGCCCTGATAGGACTACTAGTGTGCTTAAAGTTAAGCACATGCTTAAATGCTTTGCAGGATAGGGTCCTAATTCTGTCTCTCTGATCCTGCAGACTCTTACACATGTGCTTAGCTATAAGCACATGAGTAGTTTCAGTTATGTTCATGGGACTGTGCACATCAGTAAAGTATATGCATAATTGTTTGGAGGCTTGGGTTTATCTTTTGCTTATTTCTCATATTAGTTCACATAATTCTCCAAATTTTTATTTCTGTGGAGTTGGTTAACAGTTGTGTGTGTTTATTGTGTGGAAAGCAGGGGGTTTTTAGGTGAAAATGTTAATTTTTCAAAAATAAAAAAATTTCAACTGGGACAAACTGTGGGAAAGACTGGGATTGGTTCTGACCGCTGTTGGATTTTTGATATCCTTCATTGAGAAAAATTGTGTTTACAGAAACCGCAAAACTTTGGATAAAACCAGGCCTGCACATTCTCATGAAAACTTATGAAAATGTTTTCCCATGCACATAATTGTGAATCGTCAGTTGATACTTTCACAGCTACAAACACAAATATTATTCCCTCAGTTGTATAATAAACAGTGTGTCAATTCCTCTTTGAAGTTGTAACAATAACTTATTATTAATTTTAAAAAAGATTCTCAGGGTCAGATTCTGATCTCAGTTGCACAGGTGTAAATCTAGTGTGACTCAATTAGTCAATGAATTTACTTTGGATTACAGTGGTATAAATCCGACTGGGATCGAAGAAATCTGTAGAACAGTGCCTTGTAGAATCTGCCTTTGTCACTGTATGTACAGTATACAACTTAACACTTTCTGATGGTATGTACATATATGAAATAAAGAGCAGTATCTTCATAGGAGATAAAATGAGGGTTTTGTAAAAAGAGCAGTCTGACATGATGACAAAAAGTGTTTGGTAAGATCAATTATGGGAATAAATGTAGGATTGAAAAGAAATGTAGTGTGATTGATACAGAGCAGAATACATAATTGATAGGAATACTGGGAAGAATCTTTAGAAAAAATACAACATTGTTTTGCCTTTGCCACTTTCATATTCGCTAACTAAAAGTAAATTTTTTAAAGATAATGTTTCCAAACTGAATTGTAAACTCTGATACTCAATATATACAGTGGAGAGTTGATCTTGAAATCCTCTGATTACATGTCTGACTTTTTGTATCTGACATCAGTTGTTCTCTGGTAGTTATGGATTTGTGCACTGAACAATGCTGAGGTAAAGCGGTGGTTAAGAGGATAGTTACAGTGTGTTGTCTTACCTGAAGTTAACTACGTCTCTTGGGGATAACACAGACTAAATAACAGACGTGGGCAACCAAAACAACAACAACAACAAAAGGGAAGGTAGGTCTGCTCGAGCAAGTTAATGAAACCTTTTGAGCTTTTAAATTGTAAGGATTTTTAAAAAAATATTCACTAAACACAAAATATCTTAAATTAGGCCTTATCTGTCTTAAAGTTGCAAAGCTTTCTTCCGCTTTGAAGGGAGAATCTAATGCACTTTCTTAGAGTGTTCTGTTTCTTCACTCTCCATTGTTTCTCTTGGAAGCTCCAGGCTTTATGTCCAAGGTGTGAGATTTACGAATTTCAGTCAATGCTATGTATTCTGGAGCCTCGGTGACAGGAATGTCCTAAGACAAATGGTACTAGTGGAGCCCGGCAAAAGGAACCTTTCTAAAAACATAACAGGGATGAGGGCTTATTACTAGAAACCTTTAACCTTAGACAGTCATGGTCAGTATGGGACTGGATGGAGGGGTGATAAAAATTCGTTAATGAAGCTTGAAATTAAAAGATTTGTATTTTATTTCTTGTTTGTGCCCCAGCTTCAATGGTATTAGCATAGGTCTAGTACTGCAAGTTTGTTAGGTAGCTTGTGTTTCCTCTGTGGCTTTACAGTAGTACATTTTCCTTTTGTTGTAGTGGATTATGAAATCAGATTGCCATTCCTCTTGCTTACCAAACAAGGACACGAAATGGCTTCACCTCTTTCAGTGAGTTCACTATTTCCATTAGCTCCTGTGGATTGCTTTGCATGGCGTGTATTTTACAATCCAGCTCTTCTCTGCGAATGTGGTACTCATTAAACGTTCTCCTGTCACCCTGGGGGGGAGCACATCCAACTTGTAGTCACAAGTATTTTAATCACATGGCCATGGAGTCTGAACTTGATTGCAGGTTAATTTGGAATAAATAAATTATGATTAGGTTCAAGCCCCACAGTTGGGAGAATATAGTTTACTATTGAGCAGTAGTGGGCAGAGCAACTAAATGCTAATGAGAAGCATTTTGTTTGGGGTGGGAAGAAGTTATCTATATAAAAATATTCCTTAGAAGTCGTATAGAAAGGTAATGGCCATATGTCCCAGAAGAAACACAGGTAACTTGTGGAATTGTCTTGTGTGACTGGTTTGTTTTAAAGTTATATTCTTCATTAACAGTACACCATTATCCAGGGTTGCCCAGAGGATTCAGGTGGCCCGGGGCAAAGCAATTTCGGGGGCCCCTTCCATAAAAAAAAGTTGCAATACTATAGAGTACTATATTCTCGTGGGGGCCCCTGTGGGACCCAGGGCCTGTGACAAATTGCCCCACTTGCCCCCCCCTCTGGGCGGCCCTGCCATTATCAGACTTATTCCTGGAGGACCCTATGGGACATTCAGGACAAGAAAGCACAATGTATTTAGAAAGTCATTCAGGGCTTATCTTCACTGTAGTGTAAGCTGGAGGTATGATTCCAATGCCCATGTGCGCACACAAATATCTAGCTTTAGTTGAGTGATGCTTTAAATTTGAGCTAACTGGGCTGTAGGTTGCAGTTCTAGTATTGCGGTGGAGATGTAGTTACTCTGTGCTGCTAATCCAATCACTCTGTCCGGCCTCAGAGTTGCTTTGCAGTGTGACAGCTCTCACTCAAGCTAGGCTAACTCGAGAGGAGTTAGCTTGAGTTATGTACACTCAGATTAACACTGCAGTGAAAACAAGCCTTGAGAAATCTAAGAAACTGGTGTAAATGGAAAATATACAAACAGAATTGGGAGATGGCACGGACTGATTCTAACTCAAATCCTTTTTTGAAAAAATTCTTTCCACAGTAGCAGACTTGCAGCTGTTAACTAATCCCATAACAAGTGGTATTTAGCCACACATTTTCCAAATTAAATATGCTTGCATGTTGGACTAGCTTCGTACCCTGTAATACAAACACTTTCCCTGCTAGGAAAAGAGAATTAAACCAAAAACTGCCCCAAGCAATGTGAAAAGCGGAGGAAAGGAATGGTGTGTGTACGTGTGCACATGCACTCAGATATCGGTGCCAGGAGAGTGCACGGGGATTTTGCAAGTAGCACAGTATTTGTTGGAAGATCTGAGGGGTGATCAAGGACTACTCATGCTTAAATTATTAGTTAAGGCTGTGGCATTAAAGAATTGTTATACAGTCATGGGCTCATGACTGTTTTGCTAGGAGGTGTTTGAAAATTCTTGCCTGTGCTGTCATAGAATCTATACTTGCCCTTTTCTTTAATTTTTTTCTGGTCATTTGAATAATGTTTTCAGATCTTCTGTTTAATCTGAATTCAGTTCAACAGTGTTTGGAAAACAAGCAATTAATTGCGCCTTGTGTTAGATCCTTTTTAAAGAGGCTTGAGCACACAACCCTCCTTCCGCACATTTTTAAGAATCCCATTAAAAAAAAAATCAGGAGCCCCATACAAGTCAAATGTGTTGTTTCCATGGAAACAATTAATGGGGAGAGCAATTTATAACTGATGTAAAAAAATGAGCACTTCCTCAGACCCCCTGCTGTTCTGATATAGAGTCTCAAGGAAAAAAATCTGTTGTGAGGTTAGCAGAAGCTCTATGCTTAGGGGAAAAAACAATGAGAGCAAAAGTACTGTCCTTTCCTAGTATAATAACCGCAGTTACTTTGCTAGGCAGACATTATTAGGTCTTGGAAAAGGCTAGTAAATTCTCATTTCATGACATCTTTTCAAAGGCTTTTCCTTTAGAGAACCTTCCTCCCCTCCCCAATCCCAGCCTCTTCCTCACTATCCACATGCCTGCACTGGGAGGCTGGAATCCTGTCTTATGATATACAAGGCAGCTGGACCCAGCACGGAACCAGGGCCTCGATGAAATTCATCTAGGACGCATGATATAGCACCAGCACTTCTGTACTTGAGGTCTGTCAGCCTAGCCGTTAGAAATCTGGCATATCAGTGGTTTTTATCTGCCATTCTAGCTCTCTCCTGGCTGATGCTTGACATTGATTTTTATCAAATATAAAAAATGAATGCTAAATTAGAAGAATTAAAACCAGTCTCCTGATTTTAGCTCTTTAAAATAGAAAGTGAACATTAAAAAGCTGTGCCGTTTAGCAACCACTCTGTAAAACGTCTGTTTTACATTCAAGTTTCTGGACCAGTGTCTCAGTAGGAATTGTGTAGTTTGAAAAGTAGCTCAGATGTGCGTGAAAGGCTGCTGAATATTAGCAGGGATCTTGACTTCTTGCTGACTAAATGCAAGGCAGAAATTCAGGAGCCTGTGATAAAATGTTTCTGAGATGAAAATAAACTGATCATGTATATTGTACTGCATTTAGTTTCACTGTATGAGTAGTTACAAAAAGCTACCTACAGTACTGTATCTAGTGACTGATGCAGGTGTAGAAGTTATAGGGAAATTGCAATACAGAACTTTACCAGTCCACTCACTGTGAATTGTATATATTAGTATCGATACATTCTGTGTAATAGTGCATGAATGCAAAACCACTGAGGGGATATCATGCTTTTATTTTTTTAAATATTTTGTGGGTATTTATCATGCACAAGGGTGAGGCTGGTGAGGAGAGACTCTTAGAAGATATTTTCACCTGCGGAGGGCAGTCTTTATCCACAAAATACTTACAGTAGCATGGCGGGTCCTCATGAATCCAGAGCAGCATTTGAGCTAACAAAACATGTAGATGTGTGTATAAAAATCTTTAAATTATGAAAGCAAATAATTCTCCTGTAGAGTATAAGGCTATCTGAAAGAGCAGCTGATATTAAAAAAAAAGAAGGCGGGGTGGTTAGAGGCAGGCCTTACCTCTCCTATGCAGGTTCTTGTTTTACTGGGCAGTTTTAGAGACTGAAAGTGTTAGTGAATAAGCACAGAGTCAGAGCGATTAGAAACAAGGTCCCAAACGGTGGGGGCAAATTATAATCCAAAGAATAGGTGAAAGACACGGCTTAACATTAGGTATAAAATTTAAAGTTGAGAATGATAAAGACAAACACCTTAATTAAACCATTCAACAAAGAGAATAAAGTCTACAATAGGATGGTTTAAAAATATAGAAATTAGTGTTGGTGTTTTTTTTCCTATCTACCTGAAGGTATTCACTGTTAAAAGTATTAGAAAACAGGTATTTCTTTCAATAATATTTCTTTTACAGTTGATGTATAAGAAAGGAATGGATTAAAAAGATAATCAGTCCGAAGGATACCTCAGGGAGAAGTTCTAAAATACGTGTAAGAGATGCAGATAAATACTCTACAAAAGCCCAAAACAGTTTAGCTGCTGGTGTTCTGGGTTCTTTGAAAAAGATCCTATTTATTTCTGAAAATATCCTGCAGAGGTTATTTGTTTATTTAGCGTTAAGAGGTTATGAAAAATGATCAAGTTCATTATCATTTGTATAACTCATCAATAGGGGAAACCCCTGGCATTTTTATTATGGTTTTTATATGACTGTTACTTAAACAAAGAAAAACTACAAAGGGCATTTTTACAAAAACACACCAAAAAAGAAACCCCCCCCCACAAACGTGTGTCTGAATATTACAGAAATTTGCAGTCAGAACTCATTTACACATTGCTAATGAGTTGTAAAATACCTTTGAGGATTTCTTTTGCTACCTGTTGTCTTTTTTTTTTATTTGGGAACATTTTCTAGCTCTTTTTCTAGATCTGTATATTTGAAAATGTGAATTGGAGACTCATTGATTTTACAAAATATAGTTTATATTTATTCTTTGTATCTTAATGTAAAATATTATTGATTTGAAACAAAAACCACAGCATCAATATAAAAGTGCATTCTCTTTATTATGAGGGGACCTGATGTGAATTTTGTTTTTCATAAATTTTGATTTAGAGGAATCATTAAAATCTGTTTTTGTAGTGCAATTTGTGTTCACTGTGCAATGGAGTCAGGTGGAATAGGAACAACAAAATGGCAGAACAATTACTTGAAGAAAAGATCATGGAGGAGTGTTATCAGTTTTCAGTATGAAGTTAAGTCAGATTGTAAAGGGATATGATTTTTCCTATTACAGTAATCCAATTTATTTTGCAAATATAAATGATGAACACTTCAAAATCTATAACACTCCTAAATTTTCAAAATTGTGCCAATTATATTCCAGGAGCTGGTGTGTTAAAATGCTGCTGTGATTTTATTTTAGCAGGTTTTGAGCTCTGGATTTTAGAAGATAAAAGTGTGTTTTGAAGTAAAGTGGCATTATTTGACTATTGTATTTAAATTAACCTAACTATTTTGTTTTTAACCCCCTACTTTTGGCTTTATAGCTCAACCTTAAAAATTTGAATCAAGTTAAAACTAGATTCATAAAACTTCAACCTGATTGTGAGTAATTTTGTTAATAATTGTGAATGGTTTTAATCAATTTGTAGTAACAACGTTTTAAATAAAGTCAAAGTTCACTGATTTAGATTTTTTTGTACTTACATAATTTAAAATTGACTTAGAATTAAAAATGAAAATTGGCAAGGTTTTGTAATTTCATATCATTTCATCACTCAGTAGGGGAAAAAACATGGTGAGCGAGGCTTTAAAATGGGCTACTCCTTAGTGTATCAATGTTTATAAAACAATCTTCTGGTGGAAAAAAATATAATGTGGACTTTTATCATGTTTGTGCAGGTGTGAGGCAAGCAGGGTGACATGACAAGCAATAATACGTCCCTTTTGATCTATCTAATAAAAAATCTATTCTTTAAAAAAGTGCTTCAACTGAATCTCCGGTATACTCTGTAGCTTGTAACATTTTTTAAAACTATAATTTTTATCCAAAATACATCTTTACCTTTATGGTCTGCAAGGTGAATAAGTATATCATAAGGCTTATTTAACTGTGACAGTAATATTGATTTTTCATTACGGAATGTTTAAAAAAATGATTGACTCAGAAAATTAACTTTAAAAACAAAGCATTAACATTTTTAAATAAAAAACAAAACAAGTGCCTTCCCCTCCCCACTCCACTCCAATCCCCCCAAACAAACCAGAAAACACCCCCAGAACTTCAAAGCTCTGCTTCAAACTGATGAAAGAAGGAAATTCAAAGTTCAGATTGACAGTATGTTTTTAACTTTCATCCTTTTTCCTCCCTTACTCCAACAATGAGAGTGAAGGATAGTGTCAAGCGTCTGAATTTCCTGGCATACTGCATCTTGGCTTTTGCTAGATCCTGAATACTATTTCACTTCCATTTTGCATTCACTCTTATTATACAGAGAAATTTCCAATTTTTAGCCTCCCCGCCTTCTTTCTTTCACAGATTTAAAGGCAAATGCCAAAATGTATATAAAAAAAATTCAGTAAAGCCCATTCATCACACACCCTTGTTTGCTGGTGCTTTGTTTCTGTTCCATGCTGCGTGCATTGCGTTACATTTCAGAACCTTTATTTATATTTTTCTTTTGTAGTTTATTAAAATCAGAATATTTTCATTGTGCTGAATTCCCCTTTGTTCAGGAAATCTTGCCCTGCAGGGCTTCAAAGGACACAAACAGATTGTTCTGGGCCTAATCCTTAGTATTGTTTTTATGATGAAATCAAAAATATAATTGTTAAAACCCGATGTGTCTCTTTACATCTGAGACCAAGCCTTAGATTAGCTTGTGGCAAAGCAGAGGCTATGAAGAGCCAATGCTATACATGCTAACTGCGGCAGGACTTCTGAAAAGTAAAAGGTACAGCACCCTGAGTGCTTTACATTGTCTGTTTACACTTGGCAGGTAGACAGGGATACCAGCAAACTTGACATAATGGTAATTGTATGGAGAGTCTATGCAGTAAAATGGCTTCTTTGGTGACTCGGTTTGCCAGTATATAATACATGTTTTTTTCCCCTCTGCATTGTGTCTGATTTGCAAGTGGTGAAGAAAAATACTTTGACTAAATTAAAGTGTGGAATACAATAATTTCCTCCACTTCAGCAGGTCTGGAATAATTTTTCTAAAAAAAGCCTTTCTGCAATTAATTTTTATTTTTACTATTTTTTATTCTAAGAATTCCTCCCCCTCGACTTTCTCTCCCACTTCTTGTTTTTTTTTAATCTCCCTATTTTATTCTTTCAGTTTTACCCCATTCATTTCATAGGTTGCAGTTTTCCTAGAACTAAAGCCAGTGCCTTTGTATGCTCTGGGGACAATAGGATTATATGCTCTTCCTTGGGACCTGAGGCATTACTGTTTCCTTACCTTAATAGCATCCAGTTGTCTGGATCTGTCTGGGTCCTAAATCCATCCTGAATTGGTTTCCTAGCGGGCAGATTTGTGTGTTCCATGTTTTTGGTCTGGACTTTCATATGAATATCGCAAATAATTTTATATTTTGCCAAATGGAATTTTTATCACATGCAGCCAATGTGTATTACAGACTGAAATGAGAAGATAAAAGATTGATTGAAAACATGTCAAATTCCAGTTTGCGCCAGGATGTAACAAAAAAGATTTTTGCTGTGAAAAGAACACTGACAAAACCCTCCGTTTAAATGAATGGTCTTATGTTGCCCTGTGGTAGAGAAATGGTTAAATTATGCACTCGTTGGAGTATGAAGGCAGTTCTTCTTTGCTGACAGATAGTTTGACCAGTGTCAGGTTATCCTGATGTGTTCAGCATACCTTCATTGCATCATAAATAAAATAGACAAATTACTTTTTTTCCTAGGATGGAATAAGCACCAGGAGGGGGAGAGATAGGGATAGGGGGTGTGTGATGATTGGAGGGGGGAGTGAAGAATTAGAGGAAAAGAAAAGAGAGATCTTTGCAGCCACTCTATGAATCTCTGCATGGCAGCTGAGAACAATGTGAAAAGCAAGCAATTACTTTGAATACCTCTCCCTTATCCAGACATTGGAAATATATTCCTGCCTGAGCTTGCTTGCTTTTTGTTTTTATCCAATGGCCGTTTACTAATGGGTTTTGTATCCTTCTGGAATTTTTGTTAGGAATTAGATTGTTGTTGTTTGTTTCTTTCATCTTTTCCTGATCCAGTCTTTCTCTTATGGTCACAAAAGTCAACGAAAAAGGACAAATCTATCGTGTTCCCAACTGATTCTTGATCATCCTTGGTTCACTGACTGGAGAACTTAACCCGTAAGCTAGAATAGGGTATCAAACTCATTTTGCTGCAGTGGATTGAATTGCATTTTGAATGAAGGCCCATGGACTGGAGCTACAAATTCAGGGCCTTGCATTTTCTTCAATACTCTATGGGTGTCCCACAAATGAGAATGGAAAGTTTGCACAAAGACTGTGGGTAGACTATGAACCCTCATGTGGAACTAAGCTTTTAGCTCATACATTTGCTTTTTTCTTTCAGTGGAAAAAAATATATGCAGGCACATTTAGCACCATTGCTGTTAATGCCCTCTTTGTTTGATCATTTGCCCATGGAGCTCCCTGATTTTGTGCATGTAATATGTATAAATTATATGAAAATAAACCCTTAAGCGTCATCACTAGCCTCCATGTTTAATACCTGATTGAAATCTCTGGGCAAAGTTTGTGTCCAAGATTTTCAAAAGTGACTAGTGATTTTTGGGTGCCCTCCCTGAGACACCTTTAAGGGCATGATTTTCAGAAAGTGAAGAGCACCCACCCTTTGAAAAGCAGGACTTTTTAAGGTGTCTCAAGTTGGGTATTCAAAAATGGAGTCATCCAAAAGCATTAGTCACGTCTAAAAATGTAAGCCAGTTGTTAGGATATAGATATTCAGGCCTGTCTGCAAAGGCCTATACTTTAAGAATTTAGGTGTATTTTTATCACTTAGCTAGTTATAGAGGTATAAAAGAAAGAATCAAAACCCTGTCGAAGGAGGAGAGGCAGTGTTTTGGTGGTGGCTCAAATGTTGGACCATACTGCAGTGGTCAGGACTCTTGGAGTTGCTGTGGATTATCATAGCAGCTGGTGTATTGTTAACTGTATTTGTGTTACGTTGCATATAAAAACGATCAAGGGGGGCACAACTCCCTAAAGAACAGCCACTAATTATAACTTATAAGTAATGTAGTAAGCCCTCCCCAACCCCTAGTGTGCTAGACAACCCAGACCCAACCTTCTCGGGCCCACTATAATGGAAAGTCTGGAACACTAATTCAAATAGGTGTGGTATGCCTGTACGAGAGAAGGTGCAGGGCGCTATACTACAAGGGGCAGTGGGACAAATGGAATATCGACACCTTCCACCTTGATGCCCGGCCCTATCAGGAAATGTATTGCCATATGCAGGGGCGGTTCTATGTATTTCGCTGCCCCAAGCATGGCTGTCAGGCGGCTTTCGGCGGCGCGCCTGCGGGAGGTCCACCGGTCCTGCGCCTTTGGCATACCCGCCGCCGAATTGCCGCCGAAGCTGCAGGACTGGCGGACCTCCCGCAGGCATGCCGCCGAATCCACGTTACCAGCGGACCTCCTGCAGGCATGCTGCTGAAGGCTCCCTGACTGCCGCCCTCACGGTGACCGGCAGGCCACCCCCCCGCGGCTTGCCGCCCGAGGCATGCGCTTGGAGCGCTGGTGCCTGGAGCCGCCCCTGGCCATATGGCCTATGCTTTTCCAGGGATACCTGGGCAGGAGGATCCCAAAAGAAAAAGAAAGAAAAAGGGGTGGAGTGTTAGGATATCGATATTCAGGCCTGTCTGCAAAGGCCTATACTTATGAATTTAGGTGTATTCTTATCACTTAACTAGTTATAGAGGCATAAAAGAAAGAATCAAAATCACTGTCTGCCTGTGTAAGGGCCTTCTCTTACTGTGGCAGTCTGAGGCCCTGTTCTTTGGCAGCAGAGGCTGGGAAGCAAACGGTCACATCGTCACATTTCAAACTAGTCACATTGAAATAAGGTGCTATTGGGCTGTTAGGAATACAATCCTGTCCTGATAATGCCTATCACCACCAGATAAAGATGGTTAAAGAAAACTTAGTTTGATAGCATCCTGTCTGGCAAGAAGTCACTTCTCAATAGTTGTGGTTGTGAAACCTTCATTTCTGTATGTTTTATCTTTATGGCCCCCACTTTGCTATTGTTTATTTGCATGGTCTCTGTCTGGTTCTGTGATTGTTTCTGTCTGCTGTATAATTAATTTTGTTGGGAGTAAACCAGTTAAGGTGGTGGGATATAATTGGTTAGATAATCATGTTACAATATGTTAGGATTGGTTAGTTAAATTTCAGTAAAATGATTGGTTAAGGTATAGCTAAGCGGAACTCAAGTTTTACTATTTAGTCTGCAGTCAATCAGGAAGTGGTGGGGTGGGGAATTGGAATCATGTTTTGCTAAGGGGGAGGGAATGGGAACAGGGAATGGGAACAGGGACACAGGCCAGGCTCTGTGGTGTTAGAGCTGGAAAGGGGGACACTGAGGAAGGAAATTGGAATCATTGCTTGCTGGAAGTTCACCCCAATAAACATTGAATTGTTTGCACCTTTGGACTTCGGGTATTGTTGCTCTCTGTTCATGCGAGAAGGACCAGGGAAGTAAGCGGGTGAAGGAATAAGCCCTCTAACACCAGTGATCCTGCATTTGGAGGTAGTGATTATTGAATGAGTGAGACTTTGCAGACTTGTTGAAGCAGGTTATTTCCTCTAAACCAGTATGGTCCAAGAGATCTTCCCTCTTCCAAAGTAGTTCTTTCAATCCTGCTGCCTAGTTGCACCAGGTGATTACAGTTAGATCTATGTTAGGATTCCATTTCACAAACTGGGTATGCCTCAGTGGTAGCTGAAGTATAAGAACTTAAACAGAATAGAATTTACTATCCTGATAGCCGTTCTGATGTTACCATAGTGGGTTGGACCAGCCCTCTAACTGGGACGCTCTCTTTAAATAGCTTTTAGTTATTAATGCTCTGGGACCATCAATAATTCTATCACTCATTCACCCTGTTGCAGACTCCTTTTTTCACAAGGTTCATGTTTGTAATGAGCTAAAATGCTTAAAATGTGATTAAAAAATTGACTGCCTCTACTCTGAAGGGTTTTATTTGTTTTTAGATGAAAACTGCAAACAAACGTACACATTAAATAGTTAGGATCAAATATTGTTTGTTGCCTTTGACAATTTTTGAAGTAGGAGCATGGAGAACAGTATCATAGGAATTTAAAGGAGGCATTTAATATTAAATCTTCACCTCTTCCACAAGATAACACTGTTCTGTAAATCTGTGCAAGGCCTTTAACCGCTCCCCCCCCCCCAAAAAGCCCACGTGCACACACGATTTTATAGGAGCCTGTCGCCTTGATACTGATTGGCTGTGTTTTACATACTACCCTTCAGCATCATTGATATTAACCCTGATGACATTATTATTGCTACTTACAGTCATGTGTTGGTTAGGGTAAGCCTGACTGGGACTAATAAAATAAATCGAGAGAGGTATTAGTGCCATTAACAATACTTGACAACGCGAGAGAAAAATAGCCCGCCTTTAACCAAGCTGGCAAGAGTCCGTCAGGCTTATGCGCAGATTTCTGACACTTCATTTTGATAGCTCTGAAATTACTTTTCTTTCCGGCAGTGATTTGCTCTACACCCCCAGTATCGGCATCTTTTCCTTTTTAAAAAAGATTTACTCTGCATTTCTTCCGTCTTCCCCTCCTAATATCTGTGACTGCTATTTGCCGCGGAAGCAGCTCCATTGGTGGTTGTACTAGAGCAAGGTTTGTACTTTAGGGGCTTGAGTGTACACCAGGTTTGCCATTGACGTCAATAGGAGCGGGAGCAGCCCAGATGTGACTCAGCAGCACCATCTTCCGATGCAGCCTTGTATTCTTCAGGCCATTCATGGTAGCTCTCTCCTCCCCATAGTCAATTCCAACCTCAGTGATCTTCCCCCTGATTCTCAAAGTCCCTGTGGTCTTCCTGACCTTCGGCTCACCTTTGTTCTATTCCCACGGCAATCCTGCTGACAGTAACTAGCCTTCCTCCATAGTGCAGTCGGACTGTATGATGGATGTTGGCATGATTCCCTTTCATGATGAGCCTCTATCTTGGGATCGTGATACAATAAAAATGGACATAGACTTTTGAAAGGATTGGTCCCAAGAGAACATTTTGAAAATACGATGTTCTTGTGGATTATAAAGTTATTTGAACACATTCATGCTTCTCTGGTTGTAGTCTTCATTTCAGATTAAAATTTACCTCTGTAGTACAGACTGTCATGCAATTATTTCTTCTTGTAAACCTCTGCATTTAATCAGAACTTCTGATGCAGCAAAGTAAGGTTTTTGATAAACTTAATTTCTGTTTATAAACAATTATCCAATGTCATTTCAAGCTTCATGTGACACTCACTTTGGACTTTGTCCTCTGACAGCATGGCTCGTATTTGGACACTGTTGGGTTGAGGACGGTAATCGATCCCCCTTCTGCCCCAGTGCTAGAGTATGCTGCTTTAATTTGCGGAGGAATGCTTATGAGCAGCTGTACAAGCTGAGATGACACTTGATTTTGAGTTAAAGTGTATTATAGTGGCGTGGCAGCACCCCTACAGGTAAGGTTGTGTCATGACTCATAGATTCATAGATTCATAGATTCTAGGACTGGAAGGGACCTCGAGAGGTCATCGAGTCCAGTCCCCTGCCCGCATGGCAGGACCAAATACTGTCTTGCATCTGAAGAAGTGAGGTTCTTACCCACGAAAGCTTATGCTCCCAATACTTCTGTTAGTCTTAAAGGTGCCACAGGACCCTCTGTTGCTTTTTATCTGTTTAAAGGTGGACCTTTCTAAGTCCTCTAAAATCGCTATGCTTAGTTGGAATTGGTGCCTCAGGAGGATGCAGGGTATAGATAGTGACCCCAATCTGGAGTCTTTTGAGTCAGGGATTCCAGAGATATTAGCCCTGAAAAAATAACCCATTTTTAAAAGTTTCTAGGGAGGCTGTTTTGGGTGTGTTTATTTGCACAGTGCTAGAGATCAACCTATGAATGTGTGATGTAGGTCAAAATGGTCTGTCTGTTGAGTTTTAGCCATGGCACTCACTGAATCTTTGGGGTACCCAAACTCAGAATAGTATTTTAAGGAAATGGACATTTTTTACACTGTGCACGCAGCAATACAGAAAAACTGCTAGTGGGTTTCCATTCTCGCCATTTGATAGGCTTTAAATGTGACTCCTGTAAGTGCTCTAAACTCCAAAGAATTACCCGGATTGCTTTGAAATTTGATGTCCCTCATGAGGGTGCAGAGGAGCATTAGTGATCCAAATTTGGGGTCATTTCAACGAGGAGTTCCCAAATTACAGGCCCCTCCCCAAAACAGTTGCCTTCTGCTGTCTTGTACAGTTAGTGAGAGGTACTAATGACTGGATGAATCGCAGACCTTCTGATGGGCATGAACTCCCCCTTAATAGCTAAAGATAAGTTAATTGGAAGCCCCCACCTCTCACAACAGGCGTTTTGGACTTAGTGTCTGGGATCTGGTTTGTGAATCCTGGATGGTAATTTCATTTTGGGTGGAAGATAATCAGAGTCTTGTTGGGAAAATAATTAAATATGTGAATGCCCCCGATATCACTCCCCTCCCAGGAAGCAAATGGAGGGGGGGTTGGGGCTGCCGTGAGGGAAGGGGGCGATAGGGAGGGGGATAAATGTGGATGCATGTTGGGGGAGGTGAGAGGCTTGGGGCTCAGGTGATGGAGGCATAGCACCCCCAGTTCTGCTAGTGCACCCCAACCGTCCTACACTCCACAGCTCTGCCAGTGCACTCAAACATTACATGAAAGCTATTACATGTTGGAAGAACATTAATCAGGAAACTGAAGGGTTCATGGCTGACCAGAAAATGTGAACTGAAGGGCATAGAAACGTTGCAAGCTCTGATACATCAGTGTATCTTGGAGATGAGGTACATCTGTTGGACAGGGCTCACCGGATCTTTCTCTTAGACATAAGATTGTCTGTGTTTTGGACTGTCTGTAATTTCTCTCAATGGCTCTGCTGCAAGTGCCACTCTCCAACCGTCATGAAACATGACCAGGAACACATGTCCACTGTACTCTAGTCGACCTTCCCTCCAGGCACTGTACAAGAGTCAAGTTATAGGAGAGGCAAAACATGGGCACTAGAAATGTCTGTACACCATGGAGGGAAGACTTCAGGCAGATGTGTTCCCTGCTTGTGGCGGGGAGACCTTGGTACAGGAGTGCAGCGGGACCAGATTGGAGGAGGAAACGCATGGAATGCGGGGTCGGGGGCAGGCTGGGGAGGTGTGCCAAAGCAGGGGTGGTGGGGCACTGCTAGTGTGTGGGAGGGTCCTGACTCAGTATGCTAATTGGAGGACATGATATGTATAACTGCCTAAATGACTACCCACTCCTACCAATGACATATCTCTTCCTGTTCAAAAAGTCAGGAAATTCAGTGGCAAAAAATGATATTAATATAGAGGTACGGTTGCTTGGTGGTATGTCCTCTCCTTGCAAAATGTGGAGTTGAGCAAAAAAGACTTCTGAAAACCAGGAAATGCAGAGTTAAGGTGGCCTATGAAAAATTGACTCTGCCCTTTTTCAGCAATGCCCCAGTATGCTCTGGTAACACATATCTTTACTCTGCCAACCCCAAACTTACTGACATTTACAAACTCCTCACCTCCTTTTGTAACCCATTCACTCTCAGCCACATGATTCCATCTAACACTATTAAAGGACAAAAAGGGGGGAGAAAAGGTTGCCCACTTCATCCTGTCTCCCCTCTCTGAGCAATGCACCTGTGTGCACATAGCGTATACTTGCACTGGCCCTTGGCAGGATCAGGAGGTTCCAGATCCTCGTGTATACTCACACATTTAGCCAGCTCCCCAGAACGACTGCCATCCACGTACTGTCTAAGAACCACTTTACAGCCTTTTATAACCCCTTCCCCGGAGGGTACGTCTGCATTTAGCTGGGAGGTCTGATTCCAAGCTCGTGAAGACATGCCCATGCTAGCTCTGCTTGAGGTAGTGGACTAAAAATATCAGTTTATCCAGAATGGATGGTGGCTTGAGCTAGCCACCTGGCTATGTACCCAGGGGGTCTAGATGAGTTTGTACTCAGGTAGCTAGCCTGTGCTACCTGCCCTGCCCCAGCTACTCCGCTATTTTAGCATGCTAGCTCAACCAGAGCTAGTGCGGGTATGTCTACATACACTGGGAATCACACCTCCCTGCTCAGATGTAGACATACCATTACTCACAGGATATCATCTCAACCTACACCTTTGCTTAACCATTATTAAACCTTAGAATCCTTCATATTCCACCTTGCTGCTGACATTATCCTTTGTAATAAAAGCCCAGTGCAATGCTACTGACAACCTACTCAGTTATGCATAGCAATGATGCATACTGCAGCCTGACGGTACACATGCACCTCTTCCTTACTGTCAGACATGTGGGTGCAAAATCTAGATGTCCTCATATTATGATCACAGTTCTGTCATCCACCTCAAAGTGATCCACATGGGGCTTACTACTGCAAACACAGCTTTCCCCAACAGGTCCAACTCCTGCTGCCACCATTTCATGTGACTGCCCCTGGAGAGTCTGCAAATAATTCCCTCTGGCTATTGCCAGCTCCAGGGCAACATAGGGAAGGTGGTGTGGGCAACCTTTTTGAAAATCCTTTTAGAACTGTAATAGTGTTCGATGGAATCCTGTGGGTGAGAGTGAATGGGGTGTAAAAGGAGATGAAGTGTCAGGCACTGCCTCGTGGTTGGAGTGTAAGGTCACATGCCACGTGGTTGGAGTGTAAGGTCACAGTTAGGCATGGGTTGGGCCCGGGCTAAGGATGGGGTCAAAACTGAGATCAGAGTCCGTAGACAAGCCAGGATCAGAACCATAGCCAGAGACTAGGGTGCAGGCCAGAGGTGGAAGCCAAGTGGTCAGAGTCCAAAGACAAGCCAAGTTGATACCAGAGTTGGAGTCCAGATATGTGTATGGGCAACCTTGATACTGCATTTCCTGGTTTTCAGAAGTTTTGCTCAATTCAATGTTCTGCAAGGAGGGGACATACCACCAAGCAACCTCAACTCTGTGTTAATATAGTTTTTTGTCCTTGAATTTTCATAAGGCTTCTCATATAGTGGTCATGTGTTTCTGGTTGAGTACAGAAATAGAAAAGCTTTTTCCTTTTCTTTCACTTCATATTTCTCCGCAGAAAGGCTAAAACAAGACCCCTAGTTTCCCATTTGTGACCGTTTCAGATATTCTTTCTAATAATTTAATGAAGGCTGTAGTGTTGCTCTGGGGCCTGTGAATGCTCTAAAAGACTTGTTTAGATACACTGAAAAATTCTCAGAATAATAAGGTGGGCAAAGTGTGGCAGGAAAAAAAGTGTTTCTAATTTCCCCCCCTTTACAAATGCTTCGTAGCAATCCTTTACAGCTGGCTAAGAGCTAGGGTTTCTCGCACCGAGAAACTGAGACTGTAAATAAACCAATGCAGCACACCTGGAAAGAATAAAGTGCCTTGCTAGACTTTACAGTGGACTTAGAATCAATGCGTATCTGGTTGGTGTGGGACAATGAGCCTATGCTGCATGAGCAGAATGGCAGAGGGAGGCTCTTTTAATTCTTAATCTTCTGTAACAATTTATTTCAAAAATATTGTTAAAGTATTTGTTAGGATCTCACTGCCATGATGGAGTAGAAAGGTTCCCCTTTCTTAGTATTATGGTGCAGCAATCGTCAAAGACAGTTAAAGGTGTAAATATCTCATTATAAGCCCAAATTTCAACCCCTCAACTATTTCCGCCAAAAGAAACAGATCTTCCTGAGATGCTGCATTTCATCCCAGGGCAGAGATTTTCTGGGAAATGTCATTCTGGAAAAAAATTAAACAGCTTTTAAATTATTGTATTTTGACAATCTAGCTACAATTTTCTTTTTGAAAGCTAATTTCCTGCCCTTTTTTTTATTTTTGGCTGCTCATTATTGCTTAGCTACAAATTCCAAATATGGTTTGTATTGCAGATGCAAAGAAGGACCTTTTAGCATTTTGTTTCTTTGTTTCTGGGGTAGGGAATGAAGGGTTGAGGGGAAAAAACTTTGTTGAAATGTCTAAAGAACAACTTACAAAACATATGTAAATATAAACTGGCCTCCTTCTGACTCCTGATATCAGGTTGGGGCTGAGCCAGAGTTGGAAGGAGTAGCAGACCATGAGAAGTGGTTTGCTATTGCATAGAGTGGGACAACAGGGGACCAAGAGGGCCATAGACTGGGAAACACATTGATAAGATGCAGGGAGCATGTTTCTCTTTCTCAATTTATTGCACCAGAGATGATGTGACATTAGGTTTTTCATGTGTGTGCTGTCTGTGCCTTTCATCAGGGCTTCATTTTGAAAAGGATTAAGAGGAACCGTGGAGTCTGGGTCATGAATGCAAAGTATCAGCACCCCAGAACTTCATTCACTTTCATACATCTCTCTTTCTCCCCCCAAACCTCTCAAGGAGTGTATTACTCCATTTGGAGTTGGTCAGTATAGTTCATTAATCATCTAGTGGTGTCACTTTGAGACAAGTACTTCCTTCCAAAGGCTGAGTGGATATCTGTAACATGTTGCAGGGAAAATATATACATGAGTATACACACATGCTCTCTTCCTTAAGTGCTAAAAAACTCAAGTGCAAACACTGAAAGGAAGGGTTTTTCAGAGCCCATGTACACAGGAATCAGCAAAGTAAGCATATAGAATAATAGAAATGTAGGACTGGCAGGGGCCTTGAGAGGTCATCTAGTCCATCCCCGTGTGCTGAGGCAGGACCAAGTAAACCTAGACCATCCCTGACAGATGTCTGTCCAACCTGCTCTTAAAAACCTTACATGACGGTGATTCCACTACCTCCTTTGGAAGTCTGTTCCAGAGCTTAACTACCTTTATAGTTAGAAAGCTTTTTCTAATATCTAACCTCAATCTTCCTTGCTGCATATTAGGCCCCTTACTTCTTGTCCTACCTTCTGTGGACATGGAGAACAATTGATCACAGTCCTCTTTGTGACAGCCCTTAACTTATCTGAATACTGTTATCAGGTCCCTCCTACTCCCCACTCTTCTTTTCTCGAGATTAACATGCCCAGGTGTTTTTTTTTTAACCGTTCCTCATAGGTCAGGTTTTCTAAACCTTTTATCATTTTTGTTGCTCTCCCCTGGACTCTCTCCAGTTTGTCCACATCTTTTCCAAAATGTGGCACCCAGAATTGTACACAGTACTTCAACTGAGGCCTCAGCCAGTGTCAAGTAGAGTGGGACAATTAAACAACTCCTTTTAATACATCCCAGAATGACATTAGCCTAGTTAGTAAATGTATGATATCGTTGACTCATATTCAGTTTGTGATCCACTATAACCTCCAAATCCTTTTCAGCTGTACTACCACCTAGCCAGTTATTCCCCAGTTTGTAGTTGCATGTTTGGTTTTTCCTTCCTAAGAGAAGTACAGTTGTCTTTATTGAATTTCATTTTGTTGATTTCAGATCAATTCTCCAATTTGTCAAGGTCATTTTGAATTCTAATCCTGTCCTCCCAAGTGCTTGCAACCCCTCCCACCTTGGTGTCATTCCCAAGTTTAATTAGCTTACTCCATTGTCCACATCATTAGTTAAAATACTGAATAGTACTGGACACAGGACTGACCCCAGAGGGATCCCTCTAAATACTTGTCCCAATTCTTACATTGATAACTTCTCTCTCAGTCTTGCAAACAGTTTTGCCCCCATCTTATAGTAATTTTGTCTAGACCCCATTTCCCCAGTTTGCTTATGAGACTATCACATGGGACTGTATCAAAAGCTGCACTAAAATCAAGATATACCATGTCTGCTGCTTCACCCCCTTCCACTAGGCTAGTAACCCTGACAAAGAAGGGAATGAGGTTGGTTTGGCATGATTTGTTCTTGACAAATCCATGCTGGCTATTTCTTATAACCCTATTATCCTCTAGGTGCTTACATATTGATTGCCTAATAATTTGTTCCAGTATCTTTCCAAGTATCAAAGTTACATGCTTAAGTGCTTTGCTGGGTTGGAGCTTTACAGCATGGTGTTTCTGTGCATTTTTCCTCCATGTAAAATTAGTTCTGCTCTGGTATAGTCAGTGTTAAAGAGGGACACCTTGATACATACTTTATGAAACATATAATTACCAGAATCTCTTCCCCACTAATGATTATCAAGATAGTTTGGAATGTAAATGTATGTTTCCTTCTCTTTAATGATCCCTTTCTCACTGTCCAGTGTTTGATATTGTTATTTGCTTTCCTGATGTGATTGCAGTCTTGCAAGACACTGGATTGTGGCATTCCTCAAAGAATTTGGCTGTAACTTGCTGATGAAAATAGGAGCTTTCATTTGTTCATGCATGTCTATGAAGCTGTTATAGACAGGAAAGGAAAAATAGCAAATATATATGGCAGATTAAATGGAAATTTTGTAAATTATAGTATTTTTAAAGTAGTAACTATACTTAGCTTGTATATAGTGCTTTTTATTGGGGTAAATCTTGAAGCACTTTACAAAGGGAAGTCAGTATCATTATCCCCATTTTACAGCTAGGGTAAGTTGAGGTGAAGAGATTTGTCCAAGGTCCTCAGCAGGCAAGTGGCAGAACAAAGGATAGAATCCTGGTCTCCTGTGCCTGTGTGTTAATTGGTATGCTTTGATGTCAGCTTACTCCTGAAGTGGTATTGTTTATTGGTATTGTTTAAGTGCTTCTGGTCCTAGCATTGTGAAGTAATCTTGTAACATTGAACAATACATCTAACTGAAATGTGACAATATTTTCTAAAAGGGTGGAGGAAAAAGCATCTGCTACTTTAAACCTTTAGAGACCACTTTTATGTTTTCTTTACATGTAGAATTAATTGAATTACAATTAGTAAATCTAAAAGAAAAATGCCACCTCTGGATAAAAGACATGAATTGGAGCATATAGTGAACTTGAAGCTTAAAGATCCAGTCTAGTCAAAGTTTATTAATGTACAGTAGCAAGAGCAATGAGAAAATTTCTTTTGTAAAAGATGGAAATCACGTAAATAACATTATTTCAAGAAGGAAACAGGAAATATTTCAATAGCTTTGTGCTGCAAATGCTTATAGTAGTGCTTTCTGATAATATTGCTTAAATTTCCAATGGTGTAAATTGGACCTTCTAATCCTCATCTCCGCAGTGAATAATAATTGAGGATGTCTGATGGTTTTTACCCACATGGGAGAATAAGCCGCATAATTTAAGAGCAGCAAAGCTGTGTATCCTATTTATTCCTGGTGCTTTTTTTATGTCTCAAACTTTTTTTGTTGGAAAGATTAAATACAGGTAATTTTTAAGGGATAGGCGAAGGGAAGTGCCTTGAGTACAAAGAGCATGAGTGCATAAATTGCATTTACCACATATAGATTTCCTGCAGAATAAATGATACTTTTATTTTTTCAATCAAACAGACATTTTTTCCCCACAGGAACATATTGTGAGAATATATATATATATATATAAAATAAAATGAAAGAACCCCATTTAAAATTTACATTTTTCCATTTCTCCTGAAATACTTGAAGGCAGCTCCTCCTAGTATTTGTCCCTTTATTAGTTAATATTTAGTACATTTTCGTGTAGGTCCCTAATTCTTAGAGAACTTAAAATGGCTTTAGGGCTCAGGAAAGAGATTTTGGAAAATGGAGCCTCCATTCTATTTACTGAACAATGAGATTAATTTGAAAGAAATGAGATAACAAAACTGCAAATGTGTTCAGAATAATTCATTTTGCACATCATTGTACTTTTCTTATTTTCTTGGTGCCCACCATTTCTCATCAGCTGTCCTCAGAAAGCCCCTGTAAATAGTATAACAAACAATCAGTATATTGGGGATTTGTTTTATGTGGGTTTAAAGTGCATATTTCTGTTTCTATTGCTATAATGTTATGGTGAGACTGATACCAGTTAAAGTTACTGTATGCTATTGTTTCTGCTATGCACCTCTATATTGAATACTTATCAATTGTCTATCAGTGTAGAACACTTTGGTTTAGGATTTTTTTTAATAGTAAAACTTCGAAATACAATCCATGTAGCCATTTCTAACCATATTATTGCCTCAACATCTCACAGGAGAAATTCAGCACCTTGGCGGATTGGACCTTGAAAGGATGTTTTTTAAAAAAAGATAAAACATGTGTTTGTCTTTTTATCAATTGATTAGTGCAAAGCAGTTTGGTCCAGGGGACTGAACCTGCACTGAGACTGATGAGGGCTAGCCCTGGTTTTCACTAACTTGCTGTGTGGCAATTGGCAAGTCACTTAATCTCTGTCTGCTTTCCCTATGTGGCAAATGAAGATGATAATACTTCCCTCACATTGGTGATGTATGCTGTATGTGCGCTAACTATTAGTACTGATTTAACACCAAATGTGATAGGCCCTAAGTATGATTGGTTTAATTGGGAACAATCACAAGCCTTCTTTAAAAATGTGCACAAAACATTGGTTTCAAAGTTTCATTAAGCTTTTTATGACTTCATTACATGTTGTAGTTACATTTCTAACAAGTAATTGTACATGCTGCTTATGCTATGTAATAAGCTGTAATTACACTAGACAGACAAACAGTAACTGGTTAGGAAATGTAAAACAAGAACATGTACACAACACAATATTAATTAAAAACGGTGAATGTCATAAGTTGAAGTAATCTCAGAACTGTTAGCAATTATCTTTCAGGGCTCCTGGACGCCAGGTGAGGTTTCAGAGGACTGGAGAAGGACAAATCTAGCACCTAGCTTTAGAAAGGGGAACAAAGAGGACCAGGGGAATTATAGCCCAGTCAGCCTAACTTTGATCCCTGGAAAGATACTGGAACAAATTATTAAATAATCATTTTGCAAGCATCTAGAGGACAATAGGGTTATAAAGAGTAGTCAGTGTGGCTTTGTCAAGAACAAATCATGCCAAACCAACCCCTTTTCCCCCCTTAGGGTTACTGGCCTATTGGATGGGGGGGGGGAAGCAATAGGTTTGATGTATCTTAATGTTTAGTAAGGCTTTTGACACAGTCCCATGACATTCTCATGAGCAAACTAGGGGAATGTGGTCTAGACAAAATTATTATAAGGTGCATGCACAACTGGTTGAAAGACCATACTCAAAGAGAAGTTATCAATGGTTTGCTGTCAGATGGGAGGGTGTGTATAGTGGAAGTCCAAAGGGGTCAATTCTAGATCCAGTACTATTCAATATTTTCATTAATGACACGGATAATGGAGTGGAGGGAGTGTGTTTATCACATTTGTGAACGACACCAAGCTGGAAGTGGTTGCATGCACTTTGAAGGACAGGATTAGAATTCAAAACGATCTTGACAAATTGGAGAATTGATCTGAAATCAACAAGATGACATTCAACAAAGGCAAGTGCAAAGTACTTCACTTAGGAAGGAAAAATCAAATATGCAACTACAAAATGGGGAATAAGTGGCTAGGCGGTAGTACTGCTGAAAGGGATCTGAGTATTATCGTGGATCACAAATTGAATATGAGTTAACAATGTGATGCAGTTGTGAAAAAAGCTAGTATCATTCTGGGGTGTATTAACAGGAGTGTTGTATGTAAGAATGGGAGGGAATTGGCCCACTCTACTCAGGATTAGGAGGCCTCAGCTGGAGTATTGTGTCCAGTTCTGGGTGCCACATTTTGGGAAAGATGTGGACAAATTGGAGAGAGTCCAGAGGAGAGCAACAAAAATGATAAAAGGTTTAGACAGCCTGACCTATGAGGAAAGTCTAAAAAACCTGGGCTTGATTAGCCTTGAATAAAGAGGACTGTGGGGCAGGGGAGTCTTCAAATATGCTAAGGGGTATTATAAAGAGGACAGTGATCAACTGGTCTCCATGTCCATAGAAGGTAGGACAAGAAGTAATGGGCTTAATCTGCAGATTGAGGTTAGATATTAGGAAAAACTTTCTAACTCTAAGGATAGTTAAATTCTGGAATAGGCATCTAAGGGAGGCTGTGGAATCCCCTTCACTGGAGGTTTTTAAGAACAGGTTGGACAAACACCTGTCAGGAATGGCTAGACAGGGCTGGCGCTTCCACTAGGCGACCCTAGGCAGTCGCCTAGGGTGGCAGGATTTGGGGGGCAGCATTTTGCCGCCCTCGGCGGAAATTCGGAGGTGGGGGTCCTTCTGCTCCGGGTCTTCGGTGGGTCAGCGGCGGGTCCTTCACTCGCTCCGGGACCCGCTGCCAAAGTGCCCCGAAGACACGGAGCAGAAGGACCCCCGCCGCCGAATGCTCAGAGGAGGAGCGCTGCCGCTCCTGTGGCTAGGTTTACTTGGTCGTGCCTCAGTGCAGAGGGCTGAATTTGATAACCTCTTGGGGTCCCTTCCAGCCCTACATTTTTATTTTTCTATGATAAGAGCCAGAGAAAGCTACAAATGCCAGGAAATTCGTAGTTAAGATTAAACTTTTTGTACCTTATGTCTAATGGAGCACCATTTTAGTATTACATATTCTATGTCGATATAGTGTATTTAAATCCTGAACTGTGGATTTCCATGTTTTGTGACTCACTCACAATTTTAACGTTCATATAATGTACTTTTTGTTGTGTAAATCTATATAAGTGCCATCAGCCATCAAACCTGACATCTGATGGCATGATGTAGACCTAGATTGCATGTATTAGGGCTCTTTGTGTTCGTGCCGTGGAACCTACTTAAACAAATTCCATTTGAAGAAATAAACACTGAAACAATAGACCTCTATTGAATGAACACCACTGAAAAGAATAAATCATTTCAAAGGATAACGTTCCTTTCCACCAAAAGGCAAATGGTAATAATGATTTTGACCTACTGAAGAAATTAATCTGTTGATTTATCAATATTGTGTACAAACCAACTAGGAACGAAAGAAATCATGAAAAAAAAAACTAATTTAAAATACTTCTAAGGTTTGACATGTGTTCAAAACTGTGAGATAAAGGTGAATGAGAGAATTTCTGACACCCTTAATGCAACTCCTTTGTTCCCAATCCCCACAGTCAAATGTATAGCTAAAGCATAACCAGAAAATATATTAAATTTATAACTAAAACACTGGCTTCACCACATTACAGGTTTTTTAAATGCATGAAAGCTGATAATTTATTGCATATGGCCAACAATCTAAAGATAATGGAATGGCAACAGATAGGGAATTTGAAGAACAATGGGCCCAATGCAGCCAGTTATGTCCAGACTTCTTGAGCCCCACTGGCCCTGGAAGTCCACAGAATTTGTTTTCATGATGGGCTGACTTATGAGAGGAGCAGAACCCACAGTTTGTTTTTCTCAAGAAAGCCTGAGCATAGGTCTCAGGTCTGCAAACCATCTTCCCATTTAGATGGTAAGTCCTGTGCCATCAGCAAGGCCAAATCCTGCTGAGCTCAGTGGCCAGGAATTGCAGGGCTGCTTCCCAGCATCCATTATCCATAAGCAACAGTCAACGCAACTCTAACTCTTCCACTAGGAGGAGAAGGTAGGAGTGGAGCAGATGGGCTCAGCAGCTGGATTTTCTCTGATGTTCCAAGATGGTAGTTTGTAGTTTTCGGGGGCGTATTTTAGATTTAAAAAATCACCCACGTTTTCCCCCTTTCTGTGGGAAGCCCCATTGGATGGGCCAGTTGAGAGTCAAACTCTGTGTGGTTCCTGTCACTGAACTTCCTCCAAATTCTCCTGTCAGTGGTATAGTGGAGGGGGCCCAGCTACAGTGAAGGAGTGAGTTCAGACCCTCAATGTCATAAGTTCCTCCAACACCTGATGGAACGGGGCCGTCTCTGTAGGCCCTATGCCTCAAGTTAGCTTGTGGGACTCCACTTTTCTGGCATGGTAGTGCCAGGGACTCCTCAGCAGACAACAGTACAAGGAAACCTCAACATGGAGGGGGATTTGCAGGAAGTTAATATAGTTCTTCTTTGAGTGCTTGTTCATGTCAATTCCAATGCGTGCACAGTAGCCGGACGATTTTTCCCCTAGCAGCAACCGTAGGGTCAGCCTGGGCGCCCCCTGGAGTTGCAACCTTCATGGCGTCCAATAAAGAGCCCTGCCGACCCTGCATCCCCTCAGTTACTTCTTACCGCCAGTGACAGTAGCTGGAACTTCCCCTTGCTCTTCTCCTGCTTGGGCAAGTGGATTAGCAGTACTCTAATATGCTGTGCATAATTAGTTTCCAAATTAGTATAGTTAGTTTAGTAGTTTTCCTTATAAGTTTTAGTTACGGGGGGTTCCTCCCTCCCTGTTTCCTTCCCCATTGGTTACCAGGGAATGCCACGATCCCCGGGCTTTAAAACTTGCCAAATCTGCACTAAGTGCATGCAGAAAAGCGACCCCCACACCTCCTGCTTATGGCGTCTTGGTGAGGGTCACCAGAAAGACTGCTGCAAGATCTCTCAGGCGTTTTGACCGAGAGCCATCAAGGAGAGGGAGCAGTGTCTCGAAATCCTTCTTATGGAGGCAGCTCTCCGACCTCAGTCAGACCCAGGCACCACAGATCCTGCTCCCAGCACGTCTTTGGTGCGGAGCGCTCCGGCGCCGTGTTCAAAGGACCCAACACCGAAGAAAGATGCCGGCAAGGAAGCTAGACATCATCGTGGAGCTCTCGGGGTCTTTTGAGTCTTCATCACCAGTCCCAATCGCCAGCGCATAAGAAAGAGGTCGGAGAGAGGTCGATCTCCCTTGGCAAAACCCAGGGTCTAGCCACCAGTGGCACCTCAGTTGGGCCACGGCTCGGGAACTCAGAGTGGGGCCACGTTGACTCCTGCCCAAGCGAGGCAGTCGAGTCCTGGCCTGTCTCGCTCACCGCACCCATCCGAGCATCTACCGCTTCCGTCCACCCCAGAGGCATTCGAGGTGGCGCAGGACCTATTGAGGCTCATGGCGCCATTCTCGCCACCAAGACAGGAGAGCGTCCCGGCACCGCAGGACCAATTTCGACCTCCCAGGATCTCTAAAGGAAAACCAGCAATGATGGCACCCTGATCCCAGTTACCTCAGCCAGCTCTGCCATCCAGAGAGGATAGTTGGTCCCCTGCTTCTCAACGGTCTACCTCAAGAGGAGCAGCGCCACCCTGGTCCTCCTACTTGGAGTTGGAGTCGGACTCATATCGCTCTGACTGTAGCAGGAGCAGAAGATCCTCCTCACGGCACCAGAGGCGGTCCCCTCAGTGGCAAAATCCACAGCAGTGGACTCCGTGGGCCTTCCATCAAGCCCAGGGTCGGAGCCAGGGATCCTGCTCGGGTGCAGCGTCAGTGGCCTCCGCGATGTTCATCCCGCCATGGTTGGCACCGGAGCTAGTGCCTCAGGCATTAACACTGGCACCTGCGGCACCATTCTCAGCACCGACTGCGGCACCGCAACCGACTGCTTCGGCACCGGAGGTATTAGGCACCCCTATCGCAGCCTTGGCACAAGATACACCCTCGGCACTGACGACAGCACTGGCACCGATACCGCCTCCATCATTGGTGCCAACTGCCATGGCGCTCACAGGAACCCCGGCGCTCGTGCTGCACCAGACGCCGGCACCAGCACGGGGCCCGACGCTGGCACCGACACCCGTGCCTTTTGCACCTACGGGACCAGGCCAGCCTTCCGTTTTTCCCACTGGGCCGAGAGATCCCTCGGGTGGGGACAGTAGGGAGCAACCATCAACCCTGGTGGTCTCCTCCTCAGCAGATGAGGCCCTAGTGGGCACATCAGTAGCCCCTGCTCTGGAAGACTGCAGAGTGTTGCAGCAGGTGCTGCGCCGGGTCGTCCAGGGTCCGGGCATTAAGGCGGAGGAAGTTGTGGACGATGCAGACCCTATGGTGGACATCCTGGCTCCCTCCAGCCCTGCCCGTATCACCTTACGACTAATAAAAACAATAATGGACATCACCAAGACCCTTTGGCAGACCCTGGCCTCACTGCCACCTACGGCCAAGCGCAATGAGCGCCAGTACTTTGTGCCCTCTAAGGGCTATGAGCACCTCGATTCCCACCCCCAGCCTGATTCCCTGGTAGTGGTCGCCGCTAACCAGTGGGAGAGACAAGGATTTCAAGGCCCTTTGCCCAAAAATAGGGACGCCAAAAATTTTCGGGCGAAAGGTTTACTCCATAGGGGGACTGCAACTTAGTGTATCCAACCAACAGGCCATCGTCAGCAGATAGTCCTATAATGCCTGCTCGGCGATGGCTAAATTTACTGAGTTGCTCCCCCTGGACTCCTGCGCCAAATTTTCGGCTTTGGTTGAGGAAGGGAGACTGATCTCCAGAGCCTCCATTCAGGTGGCACTGGATGGGGCAGATGTGGCAACCAGGGTCATGGCTACCCATGGGACTCATGGCTCCAGGTTTCTGGCCTCCTCTATGAGGTACAGCAAACGATTCAAGATCTGCCCTTTGAGGGTGAGACTCTTTTCTCAGAAAAAACGGACAAAAGGCTGAACAGCCGTAGAGATTCCAGAGCCACCCTCAGGTCCCTGGGCCTCTATACTCCCTCAACACAACGGAGACAATTCCACCCACAGCCCCAGCAGTGGTTCGGACAGAAAAACTGCCAAGACGGGTCCAGAAGGAGGAATCGTAATGGCAGGAGGAGGCCGCGCCAACCTTCCGGACAGGGCTTGGGACAACCCAAGCCATCCTCAGGGCCCAAGCCGGCCTTTTGAAGGCATGGTCGAGGACAGTGTACCACACCAAAGACTGGATCCACCCTGCCTTACCTTCTCATCCTGACTGTCCCCTTTCTACCGTGCATGGTCCAATATCACCTTGGACCGAAGGGTGCTCCGCACGGTAGAGAGGAGATACGCCATCCAATTCTGTGCCCTCCTGCCCTTCCAGCCCCCTTCCCCATCCCTATTCAGGGACCCTTCTCACGAGCAGCTCCTTATCCAGGAGGTGCAGTCACTCTTATCACTAGGGGCAGTGGAGGAGGTTCCTCAGGAGCACAGGAGCTAGGGCTTCTATTCACAGTATTTCCTAATACTGAAAGCCAAAGGCAACCTCAGACTCATCCTGGACCTGCGAGAACACAACAAGTTCATAAAGAAACTCAAGTTCCGTATGGTCTCTTTGGCCTTCATCATCCCCAGCAGACTGGTATGCCGCCCTCGACTTGAAGGATGTGTACTTTCGTATCACGATCACCCAGCTCCACAGGAAGTACCTCAGGTTTGTGGAGAACAACACCCACTACTAATTCACAGTCCTCCTGTTCGGTCTGTCAGCAGCACCTCAAGCTTTCACCAAGTGCATGGCAGTCGTTGCTGCGTTTCTGTGCAGGCACCGGGTACAGGTGTTTCCGTACCTCGATGACTGGCTGATCAAGGGCCACTCCAGGACCCAAGTGGAAACTCAGGTCAGACTCATCAGAGCCACCTGTGACAGCCTGGGTCGTCTTCTAAATGAATCAAAATCCACTCTGTCCCCGGTCCAGAGGATAGAATCTATAGGGGCAATATTGGACTCGACCCAGGCCAGGGCATACCTACCGCAAGCGAGATTTCAGGTCCTGACTGATAACATTCGAGGCCTCAGACGGTTTCCCACCACCACAGCAAGAAATTGCCTGAGGCTTCTCGGACACATGGCTACCTGTACCTACGTGGTGCAGCATGCCAGGCTCGGGCTTCGACCTCTTCAGTCATGGCTGAGTCAGTGTACCGCCTGGCCAGGGACAGCCTGGCCAGGATAGTGACCCTGCCTCACCTGATCCTCGACTCCCTCCTGTGGTGGCTCGACCCTCAGGAGGCATGTTCAGGGATCCCCTTCTCCAGCCTGCACCTGTCTCTGACACTAGTGACGGACGCATCAGACTTGGGCTGGGGAGCACATCTGGGAGACCTCAGGACTCAAGACCGCTGGTCTCAGGTGGATTTGGCACTCCCCATCAACGTCAGAGAGCTGAGAGCAGTGCGCCTGGTGTGTATTAGTCATGATGGACAACACCATGGCAATGTTCTGTATCAACAAATGGGTTGCACGCTCCTTTTCCCTGTGCCAGGAAGCCCTCATGCTGTGGGACTTCTGTGTAGAACATTCAATACACCTGCAGGCGTCGTACCTCCCCGGGGTACAGAACGAGCTGGCGGACCACCTCAGCAGGTCATTTCACAGCCATGAGTGGTCCCTTCGCCCGGACGTTGCGATTTGGATCTTCCAGAGGTGGGGCTTTCCCCAGATAGACCTATTTGCCACGTGACGCAACAGGAAGTGCCAGCAGTTCTGCTCCTTCCAAAATCACAGTCCAGACTCCAGCGTGGACGCGTTCCTCCTCCACTGGGGAGGTGGTCTCTGGTACGCCTTTCTGCCCATACTGCTCGTTCACAGGGTACTCGTCAAGATCCGGAGAGAACGAGCTCAAGTCATATTGATAGTAACCAGTAACTGTTTTTTCCAGGTTGTGATTGTGAGGGTTAATATGTATGTACTCCCATTCCAGGCTCTCTCCTTTCTGACAGATGCATCATGGGCCCTGTGTGATTACAGGGAAATGGTGTCACTGGAGTTAACAGCACTCAGCCAGCTTTATGGGCACATCCAAGAGAGATGACATAGGCCAGTGGACTTCAGTTGCTAGGAAAAGGGGCATTGTGCTCTTTGATCAGCTAGATGAAAGAATTCCACTCTGAATGGAGCCCGGAGCCCTGAGTTCTGGGCAATGCATGGCCTCTTTAGACTTTTCTCTGGTTAACTGATGTCTAGACAGCTGGGGTTTACCTGAGCACTCTGCTGAAGGCACAGCCAAGTGCCTCATTGGCAAATGTGGCGTTTTAGGGTTGGTTAGGAGGTCTCTTCAGAAAGGGGTGGGGCATGATGTCTAGCGAGATCATTTTCAGTTGCTGGAAAGGGGATTATCATCAGAATCGTGATTTTTCTCACCAGTTGTAGATTCCGTAAGGGATACCGAGGCTGATTTCAGCAAGACCCAGGCCCAGGCCTGGGTATTTTTAAAACTCAAGAGGCAGCAGTAAGTGGCAACTGTACAAGCTAGCAAAGCCTAAAAGGAGTGACTGGGATATGTGTCTTGTTGTGGATGGGAATATGGTGGCAACATCACAAACATCCGCTTCTGCACTGTTCTGTCATTTCACAGTGGTCTTATTGGGCCAGTCACTGGTCATGCTAGCACTCAGAGCCAATGAACAGTCAATGAAAGCGCTTGTATTCAGTCGGGTGTCACTGGAGAAAGCCAACTAATTGTTTTTAATAATAATAACAGCACCCATAGTTCTTAGATTTTTTCACCAAGAGCTCTCTCAACGTTGCACAAAGATAATGATTCCTTTTACAGACAGGGAAATTGATACACAAAGCGGTGACAGAGTGAGTCAGCAGCAATGACCGGAATAGAACCCCAGTGCCCTGATACCTGGTTCAATGCCCTGTGTAGGGTATCATGCTGCTTGCCACAATTCAAGGCATGTGTTCTTATATGAACTGAAGGTATTTGATATATACCCACCTGCCATACGTCAGAGTTTTATATATATATTTCATTGGTATCTCCTTTGTTGTTGACTTTTTTGTTTTAAATTTTTGGCCAAATTCTGCCCTCTCATATAGGTTCACTAAAGTCATTGGGAACTGTAGAGGGAGAATTTGTCCATGGCTGTGTTATTTTCATTCCATCAAGAATCTAATGAAAATTAAATGGAAAAAATAAGGCTTGCTGTATTTTATTTTCAGAATGATGGATTGATAGATGGACAAGGGTCTTTCTTGCAGAATGAGGATTTCATGCATATAGACATAAAGGATATGGAGAGAGAATTTTTCCCTTATGGCATTGGAATGGTTTTGATAGTTGTCATTAAAATAGATTTGAAAATACCATTTGCTTTATATTTAAAACTTAAGTTTTTCAATGATAAAATGTGCTTATTATAACCCAATTCTATCAATCACTGAAATGAACAGCACATTGGTGGGTTTAAGCAAGTAAATAAATGTTACTTTATGTCAGGAAGGTTTATTGGGTAGAACTCTTCCTTCTGAACTAGGTTATGGGTTTAAGCATCGCACCAAGGACCTGGGCTTGTATGGAATGTTGATTCTGCATCTCAGCCCCACATAGAAAATGGTGCAGCTGCTGCAGCATCCTTTGGATGGGCTGTGAAATCAGAGTTCCTTCTGTCCAAGGAGAAGTTAAAGATCCTATATTAGCATTCTTTTGTATTGTTTAAGGCTGTTTATTTTAAACTGTTTCTGAGAGCCTTCTGGCTGCAGCATTTGTCTAGAGTCATTGTAATATTTAACTGATTACTTTATTATGTGCTTTGAGGGCTTTCTTCTTCATCCACTGAAATATAGCCACCTTTGGGGTGGAAATGCAGCAGTCACTTTGTACCTGTAACTCTCTCCAGCTAGCTTTGGGGAGCAGGAAGTGAAGAACTCTCCTAGATTCCCACTTACAGGCGACCAGCTAACACATGTTAAACATGGGTTGCCCTGGCTACACTAAGTGCAAAGTCCTAGTCAACCTTCATCTATCTCACAAATTAAACCAGATAAAGGTCTGGGAAAGTTTAATTAAGGTTCCCCACATTCCTCCATCCTGTATAGTTCCTCTGCTCTCCCAATCTTCTCTTCTCCCTCCTCTTCTTGCTTCTGATGGCAAGTCTTCTGCGAATGCAGAAAGGAGGCCCAACTGTCTGCTCCCCCTCTGCAGTAATAGGGCCCTATTTCTAGGGGATATAAGTTGGCCTGTTCTTCTCCCCAGGGTCTTGGGTATTCAGAAGGCCAGAAAGGTGGGCTGTTAGTGGGGAAAGATCTGCTGTCTTTCAGCCAGTTCCAGCCCTCCTGATCACACCTGCTGCATTGAGACAGATGGTCCTTTAATTAGAATGGTTCCATATTACTTGAGATCTTAAATTGTATCACTGGATAATAGACAAAGTGCAGGTCACGGAGCATGGTCCTCATTAACTCACAGGTGAAAGCTTGTGCTCTTGCATTTTGTATTACTGTGGCCTATGAGTGCTATTTAAAAGTTCCCCAAAATAAATCATGTTACAGTAGCCCAGACTAGAGGTCACAAATCTTTTTGAAGAAGAAAAAAGCCACACCGGACCATTGCTGAAACATGAGGTTCCATGTGCATCCTGTTATAAAAAAACCGAATTCCATGCTGAAAAACTTATCGAGATGTTTGGGCTTACCTCTTAGACAGACAGGGCTACTACTTCACAGATGACACCTTCCAGATGTTCTTCCCTCCTCAGCAATCAATCAGTTTTATCTAGTCTGTGTGTCAGCTTGCTGTCCCACATCCACGCTACAGTTCTTTGTTCTCGGATGTACACGTTTACATTTAGACACATTAAAATGCATATTGTTTGCTTGTGCCCAGTTTACCAAGCAATCCAGATCACCCCGAATCAGTGATCTGTCCTCATTATTTACCACTCCTCCAGCTTTTGTGTCATCTGCAAACTTGATCAGTGATGATTTTATGTTTTCTTCCAGGTCACCAATAAAAATGTTAAATAGTGTAGGGCCAAGAACTGATTCCTGCTGGATCCCACTGAAACGCACCCGTTCAGTGACTAGTTCCCGGTTATGGTTACATTTTGAGACCTGTTAGCCAGCTTTTAATCCGTTTATTGTGTGCCATGTTAGTTTTATATTGTTCTAGTTTTAAAATCAAAATGTCATGTGGTACCAAGTAAAACGCCTTACAGAAGTCTAAGTATATTACATCAACACTACTACCATTATCAACCAAACTTGTAATCTTATAAAAAAAAAGATATTAAGTTAGTTTGACAGAATCTATTTTCCATAAACCCATGTTGATTACCATTAATTATATTACCCTCCTTTAATTCTTTCTTCCAGTCTTCTGAAACTTCCCTGGTGCTCCAAGGGTTATTGAAAATCAACGTTAATGGTCCATTGAGCTCATCAGTCAGCTCATTTAAAATTCCTGGATGCAAGTTATCCAGACCTGCTGATTTAAAAATACCTATCTTTAGTAGCTGCTGTTTTACATCCTCCTGAGATACTGGTGGAATGGAAAGAGTGTTATCATACGATGTGACTATTTTATCTGTTTTTTTCCCAAATACAGAACAGAAATATTTATTGAACACTTCTTCCTTTTCTGCATTATTATTATATTTATTGGAAACCAATCACTGTGGTGTCTAGGTGCAAGTGAAAAGCTAAATAAATAGTTTCTCTTGAAAGACTGAACGGAAGAAAAATGTGTATTACCAAACTACAGATATATCTTTTTGTGAAAGATGATTTGGATCTTGGAGATGGAATACATACAGCACAACTGAAATGGATGCTTGATTTAGTAGAGTATATGAAAAGCCAGTGAAAATCATAGAAAACCCCACAGAAGGGATAATCCTTACCTTTGTGAATCCAGGTTGGGAGGGGGATTGTTAATTAAAAAAAAAAAATGAAATATGCAATCTTAGTATCCCAGGTGGCAGTGGTTTTTTTTGTCTGTCAGTGCACAGTAAGAATAAGGTGATCAGTTTAGTTCAGGAAGGGAGTTGAGGAACTACAAAACTTATCAGAAATGAAACAACAAAAGTTAGATTGACTTAAAGCCTTCAGCATGCGTGTAAAGCCGGTGTTTCTCAGACATGAAGCTGTTGCATTGCTAAAGTGTCACTGTTTGTACTTGCGTTAATTGTGTTCTGTTGTTTGTGACATGATGCTTGTGATGTCACCTAGTGTTTGTCTATGAAGTGAATCTAAGCATAATGCAATGTTAACATGACAAAGTGTGATGGAATGCCAACAGCTAAAGAGAAACATATGATTGCTGGATCAAATACCTGCTCTGCCCCAGTATCTAATTGGAGAGAAGCTGGGATGTGGAGACAGGGTGAACAGTAAGAAGGGGGGGGGGGGAATTGGCACGTCTTTTGTTGTAATTTAATCCTCCCCCTCCTTACTATGCCCAGAAACCATCTGCAAACTTTTCAATCAGTGTTTAGGATACAGTGAATTTTATCATAATTTTGTCAACCAAAACCATATGCGCTCTCTCTATTGAAGACATGGAATAACAAAATTGTATTTGTTCAGACCACAAGGCAGGTAATAAATAACTGTGGATGCAATGCTGCAACTTAAGGTTCTTCAAAAGAAGTACTAAATATTACCAAAAAATTTAATTTGAGAGGCAGAGTAAACTTCTGAAGAGAAAACCATCTGAGAGAGACCTTGTGGCTCAATAACTTTTCCTTTCCTGTTTAGACCATTTCTAATTCAGTGTCCTGAGGCCATAGTAAAATGGAATCCTCTACGAATGGCCCTCGTGCTCATGTGGTAGAGGATGCACACACAAACTGCAGGTAATAGTTATGACTGTGTTCTTGATGAACAAGAGTTTTCAGACATTATTGCACTTAGCCATGTTAATTCAGTGCTGGACACCACTTTGGGAAGATTTGAATCCCTGGGGTGAAAAGATTAAATGGAGATTATAGTAATTTAGGACACATTTCCTCCTAATTCTCCAGCCATGAAATAACTTTCCTCACTGGTACTAGACAGGCTAATCTCTTCGACGTGACAAAGTACTGCCAGAGCCATGCAAAGATCTTCACTCTAGATCATTGAAAGAGGACTGGGTTTTGATAGGCTTTGGCAACAGGCCAATTTCTACTTGTCCTTTGGTTCTAAAAATGCCCAGCCAAAGCCTGAGCATACAGTAGTTGAACAAAGGGCCTTAGAGATTTGGGTTCTTTTATTGAGTAGTTTACATCACCTTTGTGGAATGGTGTGTACTACATTCAAGTCTCTCTGCTTTAAGAGCTCGCAACCTTGTCCTGTAGAAACGATGAATAGTAGAAATTCATTGTGTGATTTAAAAATATATATATTTATATATTTATTTATTGGCAGTTAGGTGTTTTGTTTTTTAAAGTTTATTAATATTGTGATTGTAACATCAGAACCAAAGAGAGAGAAAATCTTACTTTAATTAAATCTTTGATCACTGAATTGATCACATAAATGTTCTCAGATGTGCTGCACCAGGAAGAGTGCTTCAAATGTTACCAGCAGTTTTAAATCTATTTTGTTGTTGCTTCCTCATTTCTAGTTGTGCTGCAAAATATATATTTACATGCGGATCACGATAGAAGGCAGCCTGTCCCTCTTCTCCATCTACTGTGGAGCTCGGGAAATCCTGTTAATAAGGAAACAAAGTCATAAAGAGTCAATTCATCTCAGAAGAGATGGGTTACAGGTGTTGGCCCAGATATAGGTTAAAAGAAACAGGAAACAGGCAAAAAGGGAAGGAAGAAAATCAGACTGGAGGGAAGAGAGGGATAGAGAGAAACGTAAATATGGGTGAAGAAATGAGAGGAGGACTAGGGTATGGCGTAAGTAATTACCTAATGACAACAGCTGATTTAGAGACTAATTATTGAGGGTTTTATACTGTGTTTTATATACTTATGTAAAATAAAGGTCATGGCAGGTCATGCAGTTGGGAAAGTAGTAATAGTAACTCCTAAACCTAAAATTACACACATGCATAGATGTTTGCAGGATTGAGGGCTAGGATTTGACAATCATTGAACTCAGTGAAGTGACATCAGGATCATTTATTGCCTTTAGAGTATGAAAGCTGGCTGTCTTAGTGAAGAAATTGGTTGCTAGTGTTGACTAGGGAGGTTTAATACTTGTCTTCAGCATACTGTGCCAGAAGTGAGTGTGTGGTGTGTAGGAGCCGTAAAGAGGGTTTGGGAGCTCATCAACAGGAGCATGGCTTTACCAATACACAGTGCATAGAGTTAAGCATACGCACAAGTCATTGCAGAATCCAGTAGATATTGACGAAGGTGGCTCTTATATCACACAATTAAGATGTTACTTCTGACCTACTGTGCAAAACAACTCTGAAACCTGCTGATCTATATGTTTATATTTCTGTAAGAGAAATTTGTGTTACACAAAATCAGAGGAAATGCGTTTTAAATATAATTTTATTCTTATTTAGTTGAACAGGTACTTAAGAGAACAAGTTAATTTGTTGAGCCTATATTTTGCTGATTAGCAAACACAGAAATATTTCAAGATGAGATTGATTCCATTAATTCTATCTTCCCATCTATCTATGCATTGCAACAGACATAATTTAATATACACTTAAATAGAATTTAACAAATATGATTAAAATGATGTTTATTGTGGTTCTAGGCCCAATACTATTCAGTATTTTTATCAATGATCTAGAAGTAAATATAAAATCACTGCTGATAAAATTTTCAGATGATATTAAGATCGGTGGAGCGGTAAATACTGATGAGGATAGGCCAGGGATCGCTTGGTAAGATGGGCCTATTGAAACAAAATGCATTTTAGTACATCCAGATGCAAGATCATCCATCTAGGAACAAGGAACACAGGCCATACCTACAGATTGGGGGACTGTATCCTGGAAAGCAGTGTAGGAGCCATAGTGGACAAGTAACTACATATGAGCTTCCAGTGTGATACTGTGGCAAAAGGGGCTAATGGGATCCTAAGATGTATAAACAGGGTAAGTAAGTAGGAGTAGGGAGGGGATTATTTGAGGGCTGGAAAAATGCTTTATGGTGAGAATTAAGGAGCTCAATCTGTTTCTCTTAAAAAGAAGATTGAGGGGACTTGATTACATTGTATAAGTACTTTCACAGGGAGAAAATACAGGGTACTGAAGGGTTCTTCAGTGGAGACCGGCAGAACAAGAACTTAACTTAAAACTGGACAAATTGCAATTAGAAATAAGCACAAATGTTGAACAGTGATGGTGATTAATCACTGGACCAAATTCCCCCAAAAAGTGGTGGATTCTCCATCTCTTAATGTCTTCAAATCAAGACTGGATGGCTTTCTGGAAGTAGCTTTAGTCAAATGCAAGCTATTGGGCTCAATATAGGAGTAACTGGGTGAATTTCTAATGCCTGTGTTATACAGGATGTAAAGCTAGATAATCTAATGGTACCTTCTGGCCTTAAAATGTATAAATCTATGATTAAATTAACATGCTTTGCCATGTAAATATATATTCTACGACAAGTATGTATTTACTAGTATATACAAAAGTAATTATTAGCATTTTAAGTATTTTAGGAATGTCTCATAAAGCGTATTTAGTAGAGTGACTCTACCAGTGAAGTGCTCTGTGATCTTGGCCAACTCACTTTACCTCTTTGCATTTTACCCATACGCAAAATGGGGATAATGATACATTCCTTCGTATTGCACTTTGAGATCCACTGATGAAAAGCTTTAGGTAAGAGATCAGTATTATTTGTTATTTTATTCCTGTTCTATTTTTACCTTAGTCAGACATATCTTCATTAGAAGAAAATATGGCCAGTACTGTTGTGCTCAGCTGTTGGTTAGTATTCTCCTGTGCTGGGTTCAGTGTTGTCCCAACAAATAAGAAATCACAGTCCTTGGCATGAAGAGTTTATTATATAAAATAAGATTTGAGATTATAAATGTGTATAACTTATAAACATGTATAAACTGAAATAACATCAAACTTGACAAAGAAAACAAAGCCTCAAAGGTGCCTTAGTGAACCTCCTCAATGTAGGGGTACTGTATGTTAAATAGAAAAGAAAAAAAACATGTCCTGTGGGGTAGCTCCAGCTTTGATAGGCCACATGTGAGGATTTCACATAAAGCCAGACTGTCTGGGGAAAGATTGACCAGTGGGGAGGGGAGGGACAAGGTTTTCAGGCAGGGAGTAAGGTAACTGCTCAGATGGAGGAGGGTGTTTACAATCACATTGGGCAGTCTCTGCTGGGACGAGAGTGAAGGGTGACATCATGCGAGTTCAGTTACTAGATAAAACTTCCTTTTATTTCAGCCAGATTCTCATGGTGCTTGGTGTATATCCCAGTTTAAAATGGAATAACATAAGTTAGTAAGCCACTGAAAAGGGGAAATATTTTCAATTGAGCGAGGCTCTGAGCCCCATGAGTGCGAGTCAGTTGACGCAGCCTGAGGCCAGGTCTACACTACCCGCCTGAATCGGCGGGTAGAAATCGACCTCTCGGGGATCGAATTATCGCGTCTCGTCGGGACGCGACAATCGATCCCCGAATTGACGCTCTTACTCCACCAGCAGAGGTGGGAGTAAGCGCCGTTGACGGGAAGCCGCGGAGGTCGATTTTGCCACCGTCCTTACAGTGGGGTAAGTCGGCTGCGATACGTCGAATTCAGCTACGCTATTCGCGTAGCTGAATTTGCGTATCTTAAATCGACCCCCCCCCCATAGTGAAGACCTGCCCTGAGACTCCGTGCCATGGATCTTTTGTTGCAGTATAGACATACCCTGGGTGTCTCTCTACCTGTTCTTGGTTCTCTTGCTCTCACTGTGCCCTTTGATGGTCGTGCTGATTGTACTGTTTTTCAGTATTATGGCTTATTCCCATAGTGTAACATACACTGCTTACATTGCAGAGGATAAAGTATCCCTCTCTCCATTGTGCTAAGATTACTTATTCTTGTGGGAATGGAGGGAGGGAAATCTTGTTTACCAAGATTCATAGATTTTAAGGCCACAAGGGGCCATTATGATCATCTGGTTTGACCTGCTGTGTAATATGCCTAGTAATTCTTGTATCTCACCCAATAACTTTGGGGTGAGCTATAGCAAATATTTCAGAAAGACATCTATCCAATCTTGATGCAAAGCCTTTAGCTGATGGAGAATCCACCATATTGCTTGGTAAATTGTTGCAATGGTTAATTACCCATGCTGTTAAAAAAAAAATCGTGCCTTATTTCCAGTTTGAATTTGTCTATCTCAACTTCCGGCCATTGGTTATTGTTATGCCACTCTCACTACATTGAAGAGTCTTCTACTATCAAATGTCTGTTCCCCTTGTAGACTATCTTATCGTTTATATAGACTGTTTATTATTTGTATTGTAGGAGCCCCAGGCATGGACCAGAACCTCATTGTGCTAGGCAGTGTACAAACACAGAACAAAAAGACACTCCCCGCCCGAAAGAGCTTGTTATCAAAGTATAAGATAAGAGATGACAGATGGATACAGACCGGTGGGAGAGTACAAGCCAGCCATGGGGCAGTATTGGTCATCATGATAGGCTGTGGTCTCATCACCCCAGCAGCCAACCACGGGGAGAACGGTGGGCAGTGGAGGCTGGCATCATGGGCCAGTTGGAGGCAGGCGTTGACCTTTTGATACTGAATGTGAGATGATAGGAAGATTGGGATGGGCTGTGAAGGGTCTGAAATGTGAAGACAAGAAGCTTATGTTTGAGGTGATAGAGAAGAGGGAGCCAGTGGAGGGATGCAAAGAGAGGGGTGACATGGTCAAAGGGATGGGCTAGAAAAATGATCTTTGCGGCATCCTGATTGGACATAGTCAGGGCAAGCCTGCATTTGTCAAGGCTAGAGAAAAAGATGTTGCAGAAACTCAGACATGAGATAATAAGAGCTAGGACAAGAGTTTTAGTTCTGTGGATGGACAGGAAAGGCTGTATCTTAGAGATGTTACACAGGAAAAACCTGTGAGACTTAGACATAGCCTGGATGCAAGGACCTAGAGAGAAATCTGAGTTGAAGAGGACACCCCGGTTATGAGCCTGAGTGACAGGCACAATGATGGTGTTGTCTGTGGTGACTGAGAAAGGAGGTAGCAAGAAGCGTTGTTTGGGAGGAAGATTGAGATCCATTTTAGCTTTGCTGAGCTTCAGCTGATGGCTAGATTTCCACAAGGAGTTGTCAAAGAGACTGGCTGAGATTTTAGTTTGGACAGAAGGAGACAGGTCTGCAGTACAGAGGCAGATCGCTGAGTTGTCTTCCTAGAGATGGTGGTGACAAGGTGTACCCTCAGACAATCCCCTTAGATTTTTCAGTCAATAGGATTCTTGTGGTTCCCTCCACAACTAAATTCATAGATTTTTAAGGCCAGAAGGGACAACTGTGTTTGTCTGACCTCCTGCATATCACAGACCATACAATTTCCCTGTATTAATTCCTGCTTCATGTCTAGTAGCTATATTTGAACTACAGTATATCTTTTAGAAAAACATCCAATCTAGATTTAAAAAATTTGGTAAGTTGTTCCAATGGTTAAGTTGTCCCAGGTGTTGGTTCTTGTTATACATTTGTCTGCTAGATGGAAGAGCTGCCTTTTATCAAATTTCTGTTTCCCCATCTAGATACTTATATCCTCTGATCAAGTCACCCCTTAAACTTCTCTTTGACAAGCTAAATAGATTGAGCTCCTTGAGGCTTTCACAGTAGGCATGTTATCCAATCTTTTAATCATTCTTGTAGCTCTTCTCTGATCCCATCAAAAAAGATAATCAAGTTAGTTTGACTAGCTCTGTTTTCCGTAAAGCCATGTTGATTGGCATTGATTATAATAATCTCCTTTAATTCTTTATCCCATATCAGCCCTTCCATTATTTTGCCCAGGATTGATGTCCAGCTGACATGCCCATAGTTACCCAGGTCATCCCATTTAACCTTTTAAAATATTGGCACAATATTCGCTTTCTTCTAGACCTCTGAAACTGCACCAGTGTTATTGAAAATCAACATTAATGGTCCTGAGAGCTCTTTGGCCAGCTCTTTTAAAACTCTTGAATGCAAGTTATCTGGACTTGTTGATTTAAAATATCTAACTTTAGTAGCTGCTGTTTAACATCCTCTTTTACCATTATCATATAATATGAATATATCATCTGCTTTTGTCCTCCTCCTCCTGCTTTAAAACCTCGTGGAGATGAACATGCTGTATTGAGGTGTGTGGATCCCATTAGGATTTCTTTTTCAGCTTACTGAGCAGAGTAAAACTACCCTCGAATCCTGCATCTGACTTCCGATATGGTTGCTATACTGAAAAAAAACCTTTCTAGTTGCACTCACTGTATGAGTTCGTTGACGTCATTTACATGGAAAACAAGTGGGTCCAGGTGACTTTTGGGAAATGGCAGGTATCTGATCTAGGCATTTGTAAGGCACCTTTCACAATAGTACCTAGCACCAAACACCAATGGAAGAAATACATTCTTTTTGTCCACAAAAGACTTTGTTCTCCAACCATTCTTCGATTCATCTGAATGTTATTTAAAAGGACATTTTTTGCACCTCTTTCTCCATGAGAGAATGAAAGATGATGCTAGGTCTCTTGATTTTACAATATATAATCTGTGAAATGCTAGATGTTCTAGTCTAGGAGCAGAGCCTAAAATCACATCAGCATTTGAGCCCTGGATATTTTTGGTGGATTGAAAGTGGAAGGTACAGGTTTTCTGCCTTGCAGTGAAAATTACACATTTGTATCTCTGCAGACAGTATAATTAACCATTAATGTTCAGGTAAAGGGTGCCCGTGCTCCGTCCTTCCCTTTGAATATAGAATGAGGGATTCTTGGGTAACTACATTTTTTGTACATATTTGAACTTGCAGAGTCCATAACTTACTTTTTCTAACTCACCCTTTTCTCATCCTCTTGGTCTAATCTACAGATTCAAGCAGTGGCTCTTTTTAAAATAAATTTTAGTTTTTCATCTGATCATTCAGAAGTGCAGAAACGATGAAAATGCCACCAAATGTGTGACACCGAACTGGGAGCTGAATGGAAACTGCCAAGAAGCCTGCTTTTAACAGAGATTACTGTGTTCCAGCGAACAGAAACCACTGCTAAAGTACTGAAATAATTTCAAGAGGCTGTAGCTACTTTTCAGGTGTAGGTGCCAATAAGTACAAGGGTCCTATTCGCAACATGTTTTTAAGGAAAAAATGGTGATTACAGCTGCCTCAATTTGGAAGCTAGAATTTTTAAAAAGCACCTTCTAGATTCAAGCAATGGAGTGAAATTCCATCAGGGAAGTTCCTCTGTGCAAAAATTGGGAGTGGTGCTAATGGGGTAAGGGCTGGGAGGGGAGGCTTAGTTGAAGAAAGTGCTACTTAAAGTAAATGCTAATGATTTAAAATGTTATTCCTTATGTGCTTTTAGGGAAAAAATAAAGTTGAAGTAATAAAGGCTTCCAGCCTGTACCTCATCTCCAGTCACTCCAGTGAAATCCCCAAGAGTGCATCCAGGCTCTCCTCTCCCCTCTTTAAAAATGGTGGACCTGGAACCACTTACAAGAGAGGTTTAATAAGAGGGAAATGTGTTTTATATTTTGTATCTTGTTAAGTGAAAAAAGATGGATTCTCACAAGTAGTCTCCTGGTGCAGATTTGAGTGGTCTGTGCATGCAAATGTTGTGATGCTTCGTCTGTTAGCATCCCCATTCTGGTCCCCCTTGGCCACTTAAAATCCCACCTCTCCTAGAGTCAGCAGAGATGAAATTACTTCATTTGTAGAATGGATCTGCAGATCTAGGAAACTTGTTTCTATCTGATTTGCTAATAATTCACTCCTCATTTGATTAAAAAAAAAAGTCTTAGTGCACATCTCATCTTTCCCATGGAGGCAGGGGTTGTTTCATAGGGCTGAGGAGTATGACTGAAAGCAAGGAAAAAAATTAATAAAGATCTACCCACAAATTTGCACAGGTATTAAAAGACAAGAAATTACTTTGCATCTGCAAAGCAGTAGTAACATTTTAATTTAAATTCCTGCCTGCTGGTAAATCTGCTAGAAAAATGTAACTTTAAAAATATAGAGTATGTTATATGAGTGTGAATCTTGCACAGCAACTCACATTCCCTTTCTGATAATCTTTTTTATGACCTTTTGGTGCAAGATAGTGCCATGCTTACTGTCTGCTTTCACTATTCAGTGTTGAGGAAACACATTATATCTGTCTTTGATCCAGAGATCTGGATTGCTAAAACTGATGGCCACAATTAAAGACAGTCCTGTTGAAAACCTGACCTCTGTCTGCTCTCAACTTCATGTAAACTTTTCAATATGGATGTAATTTGGTATTAAATTACCCGTGCTTTATTGCTTTTTAGCACAGCTCTGTCCTGTTGCCTTTTAAAGATGTAAAGGCTAACATAAAAGAAAAATTGCAGTGTATCTGCTTAATTATGTAATTATATACTTGTTTTCCTACATTTAGAAACCTTTTTGTGTACTTTATGCATCTATAGAAAAGCCAGTAATACTTGAAAAGAAGAATTTTCCAGTATTCTCAGAGCATGTTCAGCACAAAATGTGTTACTCTGGTTAACTGTTGTGATACTGGCCTGAAGAGCTTATGATGGATTCATTCTTGTGGCAAGGTTATTTAATATGTTTGTTTGGTTATTTTCCAGACTTTAAAGATACCATCACCACTTAATTTTTCTCTGTTAGGTCTTGTGTTCCCATTGTGAATCAGGAGAGAACTCCACTAGCTTTAAGATATTTCAATTCTCTGAGGTTGAAGTACTTATTGGCCAATGCCTGAGAACCCTCCCCCCGACAAACACCCATTATCTTCTGCCAGCTGTTGCTATGCCTCTGCCCACATCTTCCTAGTCTGTTCTTCAGCCTGGTCAGTGAAGGATCTACCTGCAGGAGAAACATCTGGACCTGCAGTGTCCTTTATTTTGGCTCATTCAAACCACAGCCTAATTCTTTGGGTATCCTTCACCGTAGACCTCCTTTTCAGTCATCTGCTTAATAAACCCCCTGCTTAATAAACCCCCGCTCATTGGGTCAGGGTCTCTTCAGTCTTTTCAGGGACTCTGAATGTTCTTGGGTCCTTTTTCCACTTTGATGCTCTGGCACAGTTTGTTCATTGCTTTGCAGGCTCTTCAGCATCGGCTTGGGCTATTTCACTGACATCCTTCTCCACAAGTTTGACGAGAAACATAGGCCTTTGAAAGTTGGCCAAACCTGTTGGGTCCTTGGACACCAGTACCTTGGCAAATGCTGTCACAAATAGGGTTATGTCTAAATGGCTGTGTGTTTGTATCTCTTATTGTTATGAGGTGATTGGCTTCCAGAGACTTACGTTGCTGTTTGCTTTATACGGGGCAAAGCAGCTTCCACTGCAAAGCTCTAGGATTTTAAATCTTGGATGTAGGTAAGATACTTCTACATGTGTGTAAAAAGCACTGGTGCTAGGTGTGACAGAGCAGGGTATGTCTGCACGCAGTTGTGAACTCCATTTTGTACTGGTACCTCCATTTTGTGTAATGTGCTGAACATGTCCAACCCTGCCGAAAGCAAGTCTATTATGATGCATCTTAGACAGTTACCCTGCCCAGGAAGATCACTGAGAAGCCATTACAGAGCAATCTAGGACCTTTGGCTTTGCTTGTCTCTCAACTCCGGGTCCAGCCTCATGGAGCAATGGATATTCTACATAGTGGCACCAGCATGGCTGGTAGATCTGTTTGTTCTCAGCCGGAGCGCATGGCAAAAGGAGAGAGATTGTATTTAAGGGGGGGTTGCTACTCTGAGTAGGAGGTAGAACATCTTCACATGCAAGCAGGACTGGCTGGAAAGAGAGAGAAGGCCAGAGGGACTATGTCCAGCCTGAAATGCTGAGAAACCTCGGAGTCACAGAAGGGTAAGATCAGAAAAGGGGAGGGTGCATCTCATCACTTTTGTTATTTTGCAAAGATCTGTAACGGTCTATTGCGTGTTAAGAGTAAAGTGACTGTGGGGGTGGGATTGAGAGATGAGAGGCACTGTTTTCAGGGGTCTGGGGTGGCTGGACTGCATAGTCCCATGTCCCAAGAAAGGGCTTAGACTAGTGGTCTAAGCCTGGAGGGTGCCTTACTTACGTATGAACGGCTTTACTGGGTCACACCAATGGCCCATCCAGCCCAGTATCCTGTCTTCCGACGTGGCCAATGTCAGAGCCTTCAGAGGGAATGAACAGACGAGAGCATTTATCGCGTGAGCCATCCCCTGTCGACCAGTCGCAGCATCTGGCAGTGAGAGGTTTAGGGACACTCAGAGCATGGGGTTGCATCCCTGACCATTTTGGCTAATAGCCATTGATGGAGCCATCCTCCAGGAACTTATCTAATTCTTTTTGAACTCTGTTATAGTTTTGGCCTTCATCCCCTGCTAACGAGTTCCACAGGTTAACTGTGCACTGTCTGAAGAAGTACTTTCTTATGTTTGTTTTAAACCTGCTGCCTATTAATTTCAGTGGGTCACTCCTGGTTCTTGTGTTATGTGAAGGGGTAAATAACACTTCCCTATTCACCCCTCTATCATATCACCCCTCAATCATCTCTTTTCCAGGCTGAACAGTCCCAGTCTTTTTAATCTCTCCTGACATGGAAGCTGTTCCAAACCCTTAATAATTTTTGTTGTCCTTCTTTTTACCTTTTCCATTTTTAATGTATCTTTTTTGAGACAGGACAACCAGAACTGTATGCAGTATTCAAGTGTGGATGTTCATGGATTTACATAATGGCATTATGATATTTTCTGTTTTATAATCTATCCCATTCCTAATACTTCCTAACATTCTGTTTGCTTTTTTGACTGACGCTGCACATTGAGCGGATGTGTTTAGGGAATTATCCACAATGACTCCAAGATCTCTGTCTTGAGTGGTAACAGATAATTTAGACCCCATCAGGGTTTTTGCTGCCCTAGGCGGCAGCGCTCCTCCTCTGAGCATTCAGGGGGCCTGGGGTCTTCGGCGGCGGGGGTCTTTCTGCTCCGCGTCTTTGGGGCACTTCGGCGGCGGGTTCTGGAGCGAGTGAAGGACCCACCGCCGAATTTCCGCCGAAGACCCGGAGCGGAAGGACCCCCCCCGCCGCTGAATTTCCGCCGAGGGCGGCAAAATGCTGCCCCCCAAGTCCTGCCGCCCTAGGCAACCGCCTAGGGTCACCTAGTGGAAGCGCCGGCCCTGATTACTTTGCATTTATCAACACTGAATTTCATCTGCCATTTTGTTGCCCAGTCACCAAATTCTATGAGATCGCTTTGTAACTCTTCACATTCTGCCTTGGACTCAGCAGGGAGAAAGCCCTGGGACCATAGACATTTTGTTCCATGAAATTCTGTTCAGGTTGGACTAAGATATAAACTTGAAAATTATATTTTCTCTTCTGTCATTCATGTTGTCAGTCCTGTGCACTGAATGAAGCAGGGGTCCTGTGGGAAAAAATAGGACATGATCATGAAATTGAAGATTGTATCAGAATGCATACTCACAGGTAGGCAGAAGTAAAGGTGCACAGGCAGTCTAAATTGTGACATTTCCTAAATTTTACATGAAACTTACAGACCCAGAGCTAGACTCAACCCAGACTCAGTCAGTTTAGAAGCACATTACCCCCAGCATTTGGGCCCACTCACAACAGACTGGTTACTATCCAGAGCAGCACGGGGTCACCTTGTGACTCTTGGATTCATCATCAAGGGAAGGATGTCAGTTCAGACTCTGCCTTGCAGCGTAATTTCTGAAGTAGGTGCCTGCGCCCTCTGGACCCTGTAGAGTTTTGTGGTTTATTTAAGCTGGCCGCTTATTTAAACTTTTTGCTGTTAGGTGGAAACATAGAACATAGGGTTAGAAGGGACCACAGAGGTCATCTAGTCGAAACCCCTGCCAAGATGCAGGATTTGTTTCGTCTAAACCATCCAAGACAGATCTCCTTTTGAAAACCTCCAGTGAAGAAGCTTCCACAACCTCCCTAGGCCTCTGTTCCATTGTCCTCCTGTTCTTACAGTTATGAGGTTTTTCCTGAGATTTAATCTAAATCTGCTCTGCATCCTTTAGGCTGTGTGGGTTTATACTTAATGTGCTTAAGTTAAAGAACCTTTAGGTTGCAAAATCAAGCACTCAAAATTTAGGAAATGCCACAATTTAGGTTGTCTGTGCACCTTTACTTGTGCCTGTCTGTGAGTATGCATTATGATACAATCTTCAATTTCATGATCAGCTCCTATTTTATCCACAGGACTCCTGCTTCATTCAATGCACAGGACTGACAACATGAATGACAGAAGGGAAATTATAATTTTCAAGTTTGTCTTAGTAAAACCTGAACAGAATTTCATGGACTTCTCCCTGCTGAATTTCAAAGGTCTGGTGAAAATAATGCAAGTGTTAGAGCTTCTCAAAAGAAGTTTGTAGGATTCTTATTTAAATTATTAGTAGTAATAGTAATCCTAAAATATTATAATATCATTATAAATTAACGGTACATCCTACATTCAGTTTGTCACCCCATCTCAAAAAGGATATAGCAAAAATGGAAGTGGTTTATATACAAGTGAGAAAAATGATTAGCAACCTAGAAAGCCTTCTATATGAAGAAAGGCAGAAAAGATTGGAGCTGTAAATTTAAAAGGTATTACAAGGTAAACAAAATAGTGAATGGGAAAGAGAAGGTAAATTGGTAGTTTCCATTTACCTTTTCTCATGCTACTAGAACAAGGGAATATTCAATGAAAATGAAAGACCAAAAATTTAAGACTTGGTCATGGGAAATATTTGTTGTATAATTAAATTGTGGAACTCATTGCCACAAGATATTATTGAGGCCAACAGCTTACTGAAATGAACGGATTAGGTACATATAGAGAAAATGAAAACATTCACAGTTGTTTTACATTAGGATAATATTTTTTTAGAAGGAATATAAAGCCTCATTCTTCAAGGCATGAGACAAAGCTTCCTAGCAGAGCAGGTTATTCCATAATTGTCCTCTAAGAGGTCTCTTGCATCTTCCTCTAGTACTGTCCACAGTTGGAGATAGACACTAGATGGATCACTAATCTGATCCAGAGAGGCAATTCCTAAGTTACTCTGCTATAGTGTTTTTTCTTCTCATTATTTTTGGGGCATTTTGATGCATAGTTACTGTTGTAATGATCTAAGAGGCTGGATAAAATAGAAGCAAATTTTAATTTCTAGAAACATGTGATGAGATAACTGTGTATGAATTGTAGTTTTCTGTGCATTTTCTCTTGTTAAATGTACTATGGAAAGATTTTCTAGCAGAACTATGCAGGCACCCCTGTGGATAAATCAACTGATACAAAAACAGTCAAGAGAAGTAAAATGTGATTCACTAGCAGGCCTAAAATATAAAATAAGGTAAAAATGTCATTTAAAAATTTATCCACAAGATGTAGCAATAAGAGAACAGTTCAAAGTGCTCACAACCCAACCTTTCTGTACCTACTGCCTTTCCTGGTCCAGACTTGTGTTACTTTCATCCTCTGTTCCTTCCAAAACAAATGCAGCTTTACCCAACTAATAATTTATCTATAGCTATTTTGTAAAAATTGCAACCACCAGAAAACACATGCTGCATGGGATTTTATTGACTTCCATGCAAATATATAATTCTAGGCTATCAAGAAAATGATGGAAATAGGTTATATACCATGTCTAGTTTTATTTATATATTTATTTTTGTAGAGGTTCATTTTGTGGACTGTGAATACTTTACAATAAAAGCAAAAACAAACAAATCAAAATCTAGCTACAGGTGTAGTATTTTTCCCCCCATAGCTGATGTTTGAATAAAGGTTCATCATTTTTTTGTTCAGCCATGCATCATCCAACTCCCTGCTGTTGCATATATTTATTACTAGTACTTTATCTTTACAGATGTATTGCAGGCATACAGGAACATATAAAATGTATGGACAGGTATCAAGAAGCAATATGCAACTGCGACAAGTTGAATAATACATTTATCTCCCTTATTGAGACCCAGGTAAGTTATGTATCTCCCAGGAGAGTGAAATCATGAATGAGTTAGTGTAGGAAGGTACTTCTTAATATTTCACACGTTATCATCAATGTTTTTATTTTGTTTGCTAAAATGAAAGGTCCAGTGTGATCTAAGTAATTTGGAAGCTGAAATTTCCAGTATTCTAGATAAGAGGAGGTTTTTATTGAGCTTTTGGAATGGAGTGGGGTGTGGAGGTGTTACTTTAACACCAGTGAGTTTCTGTTTGCTATTTTGATTAACATCAAAATCTAGAAGTAATTCTCCTGTAGGATAGGGCTCCTTGTATCGTAAAATACTGGTGTCCAGTGAAACTTGTAAAGTACCATTATCTGATTTTACACATGGGGAACTGTGGCATAGAGCTTAAGTGATCTGCCGCACATCTCTTTGCGTGACCAGTAAAATTGGGGTGTCCTATCAAAAGAGGAAGAGAAAGATCCTAACATAGTTGTTATAATTTTGGCTATTGAATTGAAATCTGGGAGAATGGATTCCCATTGAAAAGGCTTTGGAATCTCATGTGTTTTCTGGCATGCAGTGATCTTAGCAAAGCTATCTGAAACTTTTGTGCAGTCATTCTGAGTCCGTGGAATTTTTACTGTAGGGTCATTTTAAAATAGGCTGGTCTTTTTTTTTTTTTTACAATGTACACTGGTAGTCAACAAAACACACTCTTAATTAGGCTAAGAAATAGCTTTAGGCTTGAAAAAAATTATTAAAACTGTTTTTTAAACAAAATGGAAAGATTTACCAAAAATTCTGTTTTTTGTTGAAAACGGTTGAGATTTTTTAAAAAACAAAACAAAAAAATTTCAGATGCTGCAAACAGAAAAAACAGTCCTTTGCTTTTTTGATGAAAACCTGGAAAATGTTGAAAATGGAAAATTTTCATTTTCATTGAAATTTTTCACAAAAAACCCCAAACAAAACGTTTTCTGATCAGCTCTCAATGAAGAAGGCAATGTCTACTCAGATGAATTCTCTCTCTTGGGGTTTTGATTCCATTGCTACATGACAGAGGCAATGTACAGGCTTGATCGCCAGATAGATCTGTCTCTGTAGATTTGTAGCCAAGAGTTAATCATGTAGGTGTATTAGGGAGTAAAAAGCACACCACAGTGGGTCTAATCGTAAAGGTAGGTCTAAGTGTGAAGCTCAATGCGGTGTTAACTGGGCACTGGGGAAAAATACAATACATATATAACACAAGAGGGTGTTTGGGAGTTTTGAGGATGAGGGAAATGTGCAAATACTGAACTGTGTAATCCTGAAAAGACAAGTGATTGAAATCTCTGTTACCATGATGTAGGAGCAAGAGGCATTCATTCTATACTCTCTTACCAATGTCCAGAATCTTAAAAGCCCTACTTTTAAGGTTGTGGATTCAGTGAAGGCTCTAATATAGCCACATTCATTAGTCCTTAGAATACTGTACAGCTTCCAATCAGAAGACACCAGGAAACTGGATATTAAGGATGGCAGGGGTGAGGCTGTATAAGGGAGGGCCTGGCAACTGGGAGCTTGGTCTTGTGTGGGGTCTAATATGGCAGTTGGCAGAATAGACACAGGTAACTGGCTGCTGGGAAGGAGTTTGGCCTGCAGCCATGTGGTACCAGCTGAAGCTGTGGTCCTTCCCTACAAGCTAATTTTCATGAAGCTGGGTCAATATACATCCAGTGGGAGCCTGGAGGCTGAAGGAAATGAGTTTGGAGATTCAGTAAGTGGTGCTGTTTCTGCGGTCCTGATTCCAGTGCCCTAGTATAGTGGTAGGGAGCGCTGTGTTGATGAAGATGTTGTTCTTCCACTGAGATGTAAAACTAAGCCCTGACCACTTCTTGTCAAGAAGGGTCCCGTGGTCCTGTTAACAATAATCCTAACTTTCTTGTGAGGACCTTAAAGCGCTTCACAGACATTCATTCACTCAACATGCTGTGAGGAGGTAAGTGTTATTGGGGGCAGTGAGAGGCAAAAGAAAGAGTGGAGCACAGGGCTATCTAAGGAAGGCACATAGAGAGAGCTGCTGAGTCTCAATGCCTGGTGAGCAACTGAGGTCAACCTTCCCACAAGAGGGGTAGAGACAGGAATATTGATACTTGTTATGCCTGTCCACTGGCAGCATCCCCACTACTGCTGGATGTGCTTTGTTGACTTTTTCAGCTAGTTATTTTTTGTTTTACAATCTACCCCTCAGTGGGGCTTGGCCTTGGGTGTGATTATAGGAAGGGAAGAGGGCTTCAGCCTGGGGGGGGTAAGAGTGATCACCTGCCCCCCTACTTTCAGCTGGCTGTGAATGGGCCAGAGAGAACAGCACAGCAGCAGTACTCAGCTGGGGTCCCCTCCTCTCCCTGCTCAAGGATCTCTGCCAAAAGGCAGGTGTGATGATGCTTCACGCTACTAGGGGCCGCTCGGCAGATGCGGGCCTTGAGCTTATTTTGGAGATACGCCATAGCTCTGGAGAACCCCTGATGGTCTTCCACTGCCATGGAGAATGGGTCAGGCTAGACAAACCAGATTCAGTGCTGAGTATTTGTTTAGCTGGTTTGGCACTGTTCCCTGAGTTGGAGGAGTCTTGCAGGTCAGGTACAGAAATGGGGACAAGCAACCTGACTTGCTTGAAAAGGGAGGGGTAGGGGGTGGGTAGAGGGAGCAGAGGGGGGAAGGAGGGCTGGCAACTTCAAGGGAGAGAGAGGAACATGGGTAGGGAGTGGGGAATTGGGGCCAGGGGCTGAAAAGATATAAGGAATGCAGGGCGGGTTAGAGGACCAGAGATGGCCTCTCTGTCTTGTTTCTTTTGGAGTAGGATAAGGGTGAGAGAGAGAAGGGAAAGCAGGGGAATAAAGGTAAGTTTAGAGACAAATATAAATGTAGGCTCTAGACCTGGAGGCTGTTCCTCATATGCACCCCTGGCACCTGTACATTTCCATTTCAGTGTGTTTTTACTTCAGCATTCAGTCTCAAATCGTTAAAGAAAAAACACTGACATGAACAGATGGGGAGGAAGATGCGGTTGTGCTATTTTCCTACCCTTGACTGACAACATACGTGTGCTTGTCCCTACAGCTGATGTGACACCTTTATCAGATGCTGGGAAGGGACTGGGCATGGGAGAGCAGAGTTATTGCTCATCCTTGTCTGTGAGTGTGAGCTATGGTGGTGAGAAATATTACATAGGCATTTCTTGATGAATCAGATCCCTGGTCCATGTAGTCCAGTATTCGATCTCTGACGGTAACTGGCATCAATGCTTCAGAGGAAGGTGCAGAGAACTTTATATTAAGCAGATGTGGGATAATTTGCCCCCACATTTGATCTCCTCCTAATTTCTTATAGTTAGTTTGGTTTAAACCCTGAAGTTTAAGTGTTAGTGTCTCTTCAGAAATTGTTAACATTGTTATCCATATAAACGTCCAGTCCCTTTTTTAATTTTCCTAAATTCTTGGCCTCAGCAACATCATGTGGCAATGAGTTCCACAGTCTAGTTACATATTATGTGAAAAAAGGATTTCCTTTTATTTGATTTGAATGTGTCACCTTTTAATTTCATGGATAGAGAGAACAGAAACCCCCAATCTACCTTCTGTAGACCATTCATTATTTTATGGGGAGGTTTAGGTTGGATATTAGGAAAAACTTTTTCACTAGGAGGGTGGTGAAGCACTGGAATGGGTTACCTAGGGAGGTGGTGGAATCGCCTTCCTTAGAGGTTTTTAAGGTCAGGCTTGACAAAGCCCTGGCTGGGATGATTTAGTTGGGAATTGGTCCTGCTTTGAGCAGGGGGTTGGACTAGATGACCTCCTGAGGTCCCTTCCAACCCTGATATTCTATGATTCTATACATTTTTATCATGTCCCTTCTTATTCATCTCCTTTCTAAATTAAACAATCCCAGTCTTTTCAATCTTTCTTCATATGAGAGATTTTCCATATCCCTAATCATTCTTGATGCCCTGCTTTGAACTCACTCTAATTCTGCACTATCCTTTTTGAGGTGGGGTGACCAGTACTGCACATAGTGTTAGATGGGGCTGTATCATTGATTTATATAAAAGACACTGCAATATTTTCCATATTGGTCTGCACCCTGTTCTTTATGCATCCTAACATCTTGTTTGCTTTTTTTTTAATACTACTGACCATTGAACCAAGGTCCACAATGATGCCAAGGTTCTTTCCTGAGTTAAGACAATTAATTTAAAACTTTGTAAGATATGTAATTTAAATTTTCCCTTCCAATATGCGCTACTTTGTATTTACTGATAGTCATCTTTGTTTTCCATTTCCCTAGCTTGGCCAGATCCCTCCAAAGCTCCTCACAGACCCCTCTGGTCTTGACAAACCTAAATAACTTTGTGTCACTTTCAGATTTTGCTATCTCATTATTCACTCCGTTTTTCAGATCACTAATAAATATAATCTATTGAACAATGCAGAATGGAAATGGTACAGCACCTTGAGACATCCTGCTGTTAACCTTTTGCTGTGATGAAAATTGGCCATATAATTCTGCCCTTTTGTTCTTGTTTTTTAGCAAGTTTTTCATCCAGGACAATACTTTGCCTCTCACCATATGACTGCTTAGCTTTTTTACTAGCCTCGTCTGAGGAACCTTGTCAAAGGCCCTTTGAAAAATCGAAATAAATTATGTCCGCTGGTTCTCCTTTATCCACAACTTTATTGACATGTTCAAAGAACTTTAATAGATTAGTGAGACATGTCTTTCTTTAGAGAAACTATACTGATTAGACTTTGTCATATCATGATCTTTCAGTCTATTATAAGTCTATTTTTAATTATAGTTTCAATCAATTTACAATGTACAGATGCAATGGTTACTGGTCGATAATTCTCAGGATTACTCCTAGAGCATTTTTTAAATATAGATACAAATTTTGCTACCCTTCACCCCTCTGGTATAGTATCCGCTTTTAATGTGATGAAGAATGTTGACTAGAATTTTCTCCTCTATATTCAAAAGTATTTCTTCCAGGAAGTGCAAACTTCCAATTGAATGGTACTACCTTTGGATATGTCCCTTCTGATCACCTTAATTAAATGCTTACATGATACTTGCAGCCTCTTCATCTCTAGCTGCTTCACTTCTCAACTTGTTCCCTTCAAGTCTATTCAAAATACAGTAGCTACAGTCCTCTTCCTTGGCTGTTGCTCATGGCACTCCTGTCTTTGAAAACTCCACTGGTTTCCTCTTGCCTTCTGTTATGAAGTTCAGGTTTCTCATTCTGCTCCCCACATTACCAGTCCCATTACATCTCCGCTGTCATTGGCTCTGCCAATGAACCCCGGTTCTGCTCTTCCTTCATCTTCTCCAGCTGCTGTCCTCTTTGTGTCTTCTTTCATGTTGTTACCTAGGCCTGCACCTCCCTCCCCATTCCAGTGCTCCAGGCAGCTAATCTTTCTTCATTCAACCCCCTTTTTGAAACCCACTTCTCCCACAAGGCCCACAAATACTATTTCATGCCATTAAAATGCTGCCAGCAATCCTTTAACGATAAAAAGCATTTTACTCACATGAGTAACATTTTGTGAGAGTTTTGAGGAATGGGGCTTTAGAGTGAAAACTCCTCAGGGCAGGTTGTGGGTCTTTGCTTTTTCTCTTCTCCAGCACTGAGTGCCATTTTGAATCTTGAAAAATAATTAGGCATTAGTAACTGATATTAGTTAGGGTTACCATACGTCCGGATTTTCCCGGACATGTCCGGCTTTTGGGG